>NC_054534.1:90150678-90153178 GCF_017654505.1 Polyodon spathula
GAGAGAGAGATGGAGAGAGAGCCTGAGAGAGAGAGAGAGAGAGAGAGAGAGAGGAGAGAGAGAGAGAGGCTCTCACTTATCTTGGAGCGAGAGGAGGATGAAAGAGGAGAGAGAGAGAGAGAGAGAGAGAGAGAGAGAGAGAGATGAGAGAGAGAGAGAGAGAGAGAGAGAGAGAGAGGAGAGAGAGAGAGAGAGAGAGGAGAGAGAGAGAGAGAGAGAGAGAGAGAGAGAGAGAGAGAGAGAGAGAGAGAGAGAGAGAGAGAGAGAGAGAGAGAGAGAGAGAGAGGACATGAGAGAGACGAGAGGAGAGAGCGAGACTCTCATGGACACAGTACCCACCACTTTATTTATTTTTTTTTTTTTCCATTTCAAGCACTGATTAAAACAGTATCCAAAGTCAGTATTCTGAATTGCAGACCATTGTGCTCGATAAGGCCCTAATGTCACAGTTCACCTGCAAATGAAAATGCATAAAAATACAATAATACATCACAGTTATGTTTAATGATGAGCTGTTTTACATTACAGTAGCTGGTCTCGTCAGGTGAAACTGGAGGAATCGCTGTGTAACTGCACAGTAGGAAGAGACTGGTTTGGCATGCGAGATATGTCAAATAAATTGTAATATTGAAGAGATTGGCTTTGTAATATTGAAGAGATGCACTTAATGACATGCGATTTCTGTGTGACGGTAAGTGCATTAATTTGTTACATATATATAATGGAGAATTGATTTGTTTCTTAATACAAGGATGGTAAAACACGACTCAGTGTCATATATCCGAGTGCTGACTGTACTTTCGACGTGCGCATTCCCACTTTTTCCTGTTTGTTTTTAACTGAAGCATGTCTTGGTCTGGATACATGAGCGTTAACAACAAGTAGTGCTGATGTAACAAAAAATATAGAAAGAGCAAGAAAACACCTGTGACGTTTATGTATTTTGTAATGGACTCAATCTGTTACAGTGCTGACCGACTGTTATATGATAATATTTGGCAAGCATAATTTTGACAGTGGTCAGATGGTTAAAGGCTGTAAAAACATTTCCATTCTCATGTATGTATAGTCTATTTTATATATATATATATATATATATATATATATATATATATATATATATATATATATATATATATACACTGTATGTTTTTTGGTTTTTAATGGTATGGGTTAATGTAAGCAAAGGCCAAGGTAAACAGCCAGTTCAGTTTGCATCTAGGAGATGCTTCCATCAGGAGCCTAGAACATTTTGTATTCCAAATTATTCAGTACATTTTTAATGAGCAGCTTTGTTTAATCGGGGTTGCAGCAATAAGTCAATCCTAATTTGTTGTAAATTCATATATATTATACACTTGAATAAGATCCATGGGTTGCATAGCATATACACTAGGGCATGTTTATATGCTGTATCTGTGTTTCACAATAGATCATCTTGAAACTGGATGACTAAACGAGTGACTTGAAACCTTGACCAGTATTATTATTGCAAGGCAGTGCATTCACTGTAGATCCCTTTATATTTGAAAACTTCAGAAACTCAAATTTAGACATACAATATAGAGATTAGTAGAATACAGTAAACTGTAATAATATATGCATAATATATAAATAACCCGGTCCTTCCAAAAATAAATCCTAAGTACTGAATGTTACATTCAAAAGTCATAAATCGTACATTGTAATCCTACAGTAATTTTGACCTTTCCAACATATTTTTTAGGCTTTTCAGTGCCTTTGAAATGTACTGTGTGCTGTGGGCTGTGGCCTGGCTTGATAGTCCCACTCCTAAAACAGGAACAAGAAGCAAAAGGCTGTGCTTATCTTTTGTTTTATTTTACCAAAAGCAGTTCATTATATACAGTAATCCCTCAAGCTGGCAGGGGAGCTGTATACTTAAATTCATATGGTTTTTGTGCATAAATAAAACAAAGTGCACATTGCAGTGTTTCCTGATTTAAACACAGCAGAAAATAACCTGATATGAAATAAAACAAACAAACAAAAAAATGATTGCGCTGTATAACAATATTATATGCAAAATCGTGCAGTGCATTGCATTGCCTATTAGGGCTTATTTTAAAACGTGTAATATATGCAGTGCTATACTACTGCAGTACAAACTTGTACATCATAACAATAAAAAAGGTGTGTTTGCCCTGGCTTGTGTATGTGTACAGGTGTTATTGCAGTTCTTCTGAGAAGAAGGCTGTGGTTTTGATGTCATTGTTTTGATGAGCTGCGAAGCCTCTGGCAAATGTAACTGAAGCTGTGTTTTTACTGTTATAAACTAACCAAAGTAGTTTACATTTTAGTTGAACAGTTACATCACATCTTTAGGGACGTTAGCTGTCTGGTTTGCTGTTTGCTTACTGCATCGGAAACCAGGAAGAGCCTGGAGCAGCAAATCAACTACAAGAACCAGTTACTGTGCACCTTCCTATAGCCATTCGAGTAGGGTAGAAACTGATTAAATTTTTCAGGAACTTGTAACTGC
>NC_054534.1:90458178-90645678 GCF_017654505.1 Polyodon spathula
AAATCCAACTAATACTGCCTTATATCATGAGAAAAGTACTTTAATGAGTCAAAGTTGCAACATGATAGACAAAATATCCTGGGTTCAGGTAAAGATGCTAAATATGTATTGCAATGTACAGACACCGATGCATGCATTGGCATTGGTCATGCAGACTCGCCTGAGAATGACCTGACGTTTATTGTGAACATGAGCAGCCTAGGGCTTTTTTTTTTTTTTTTTTTTTTTTTTTAATGGGCTTGAATGATTTATATTGCAAGACAAGGTTGCTTGGAGAAATCCAATAAAGATAATCCAGTGGAAAATAAGGCAGTTAAAGCTGGTCTTGTAAAGAACCAGAGAATAGTTTTAGAAGCTGAACTTTATGCAGATTTCAGAATACATGTATTAGAAGTGGCTGTGTGAAGCTCTCATTGTGGACTAGCACCATGTATTGAGCATCCTTGAGACAAAGGCATAGTACATCTGACAGACTACGCCTCTTCACTAGTGGGTAGTTCTTAATGGTGCTGCTATAGTCATTTATTAAATAAATCAAGTATATGGTACAGGGCTGAAGCTTCTTGTGAGTCACATTTCTTATAACCATCTGTGACGGGGAGCCCTGCCCCTTTGTATAAACGTGCACCACATTATTTGTATTATTACTATTACTTTCATTATAATTATGGCTGTTTTGTTTTGCTAATATATCTACCTGTTTTCATAATGTGATTTGTTTTTATTATTGTTATGATTTGGTTATGTGTATTTAAATAATTATTATGATGAACTGCATTATTTTGGGTTAGTTGGCAAGGATGGGGTTAAGCCCCCATCCTAACTGAATGATTGTGGAATGTGACAGGTGGATAGGAGTTATTGCCAATTGTGTAATTAACTGCCAGCCACCTGCTATATAAAAACCCAGCTCCACATGGGTAAGGGTAGAGCGTAGTTAGGAGAGAGCTGGAGAAGGTGAAAGAGTATTTTGTAGAACGATTGCTATCTACCCTTGAGAACCTGAGTAGGTACTCGTTTCATTTGTCACCACTACAGCCATCCTGCCACACGATCAGTTACAGTACTGTGTGTATTCTCTTTGAGAATCAGACCCTAGCCAACATTTTCTTACTCTTCACATGTTAATAAATGATGTGGCACACAAATCAACACCACAAGTTAATATGTTATTATTGCATTCTAGAGCCAAACGACTGCCCCCTGTATTTCTAATACACAGTATCTGAGTCTGTGTTCTGACTTGGAATGCTGGATGACAAGTCTGTAGGCCCTTTCTCAAAATTATAAGATAAATTATGTTTGAAATTGTGAATGAATATTATTAAGGTATTCTCAGTTGTCATCTGCCATGTCACTGATGCTTGTAACTCATTTCTAGACAGCATACATTGCCCACACAGGGCTTCTTTCCCCTGTTGTATCTAATTAATCTTAGGATCCAGGAAAAAAAAAACCCAAAAAACAAAATGTATGTAAACATTGCTTTCTCAATCTGCCAAGAGAGAGGTGCTAAGCCAGCAGTTCATTGGCTGGGTTAAATGAAGTATCTGCTAAACTGTATTGCTTGTTAAGCAATGCACTAACACACTGTTCAGAAACACAGACCTGCATTGGCATCTGCAGTGCCTTGTTTCTAGCTCAAGCTTATAGGCGTTCAGAAAACTACCCTGGAATCTGCAGGAAGGCATCTACAGTAGGCACTTAGAATCATTAGTCCCTGTGCCAAGTCCCATTAGAAGCTTCCCATAAATAAAAAGGGCTGAGTGAGTATAATAATGTAGCTAAAAATTATGGAAGGTAGCCCTACATAAGCAATAGGCAACAAATCAGATGGACAATGTCTATGCATGTTGAGTGTATTATCAGAAAAAAAATTACAAATTAGTGGGTTTTTTTTTACCTTTGTGACAGAGAGCAAGTGTATCCAAGTTATAAATCTCTCTCCCGACCTGTGAGAGCGCTGTATAACAGGAACAGTGTGTCCCGAACTGGATAGGTTGGCAATTCATTCCAGGGAAAGTTGGAAGTCTGCCATCCAGAAAGGGAGTGGAGTGAGTCACAATACCAGAAGACATAGTGTTAATGTTGTCGGCGATGTGGCAATCGCGGATTGGAGGAAAGGGACTGCATTCGCTACCAAAGGGGACGTGACGGAGGGGACTTGGCGAAACGATCTGTTCCTTTGTTCTGGTTACGGAGAGACTGCTGAAGTAGAGCACTCACTCAGTTGTGTTGTGTGTATTATATTCCTGTTTATTATTTTGGGACTGAACCCCATGTTTTTTTTTAATTATTATTATTTTAAAATTTAGTAGTTGCCAATTTGTTTTTTGTTACTTTCTCCCAAATTTAATAGTATCCAATTATTGTGTTTAGCTCAGCTCACTGCTACCACCCTTGTGTTGACTCTGGAGCGGCGAAGACAAAGATATATATATATAATTCCTTTAAGCATTTTACTGTGGTTATTATACGCAATGCAAATATTTGTAAATAGCATGTTTACACAGATAACCAGGAATAAAAGTGTAGATAGCATCACGCTTTGTTTCAATTTAACAAATTTGTCAACACTACTCTGTTTTAAAGATCACTCATCTCCAGTACAATTATTCAGAGAAAGTGGATTCGTAACTAAATATACTACTGTGTTCCCTTGTCTGATGAAATAAAAAAACAGAGATAGAAAATTAAATTCTAAATACTGAAATGTATTATTTTTCTCAATAACAGTCGGCACAATTCAGTGCTTACCCGGCATATTAACACCCACCACTGCTCATGAATAATTAAACAGCTGTCAGATCTTTCACTTTCCCATTGGCTACTCACTTGCCTTCAATTTTCATTCAGAATACCTTGAACTGCCTCTGCTTGCTTATGATTGGACATCTGCGTAAAACTTGGCAGATATTTGACTCTCCTATTGGTTAAACTTACAGTCAGTACCTGGACCTGAAACAGACACAGTTTATGTCCCACCCAGCTAACTTATGATTGGGCAGATATCCAATTGGTTGATCATATCGCAAAAGCCATTCATGACAAAAAAATAATTGAGTAAGTACAAGCACAGCATAAGCGAACAACAGCATCAACAGACTGCTGTGGCGCTTTTGTTGGAAAACGTGTTTAAAGCTTTTTTTTTTTTCCCACGCTACAACCCGTCAGAAATGTGTTCACGACCCATAATTTAAGAACAGCTGCCACGGGCATGATTTTGAGGACCACTGTTCTAGAGATGCATCATGCCACGATCAAAAGAAATTCCTGAAGAAGGCCGGAAGAAAAGTTGTTGATGCCTATCAGTCTGGAAAGGGTTACAAAGCCATTTCTAAGGGCCTGGGGTTCCACCAAACCACAGTCAGAGCCATATTGTCCAAATAGAGAAAGTTTGGGACAGTAGTGAATCTTCCCAGGAGTGGCGGTCCTGCCAAAATCTCTCCAAGAGCAAGGCACATAATCATTCAGGAAGTCAGAAAGAACCCTAGAACAACATCCAGGGATCTGCAGGCATCTCTCGCCTCAGCTAAGGTCAGTGTTCATGACTCCACCATCAGAAAGACACCGCAAAAATGAGTTTCATGGCAGGGTAGCAAGGCGGAAACCATTGCTCACTAAGAAAAACATTAATGCTCGTCTCAAGTTTGCCAAAAAGTACCTGGATGATCCTCAGGAGTTCTGGAACAATGTTCTATGGACAGATGAGTCAAAAGTGGAACTTTTTGGCCAACATGAGCCCCGTTATGTCTGACGAAAACCAAACACTGCATTCCACAGTAAGAACCTCATACCAACGGTCAATCATGGTGGTGGTAGTGTCATGATTTTGGGATGCTTTGCTGCATCAGGACCTGGATGACTTGCCATCATTGAAGGAACCATGAATTCTGCTCTGTATAAGAGAATTCTACAGGAGAATGTCAGGCCATCCGTCCGTGAGCTGGAGCTGAAGCGCAGCTGGGTCATGCAGCAAGACAATGATCCGAAACACACAAGCAAGTCTACATCAGAATGGTTGAAGAGCAAGAAATTAAAAGTTTTGGAATGGCCTAGTCAAAGTCCAGACCTAAACCCCACTGAGATGTTGTGGCAGGACCTGAAGAAAGCAGTTTATGCTTGAAAACCCACAAATGTCACTGAGTTGAAACAGTTCTACATGAAGTAGTGGGCCAAAATTCCTCCATGGTGCTGTGAGAGACTGATCAATAACTACAGGAAGCGTTGGGTTGCAGTTATTGCTGCTAAAGGTGGCGTAACCAGTTATTGAGTATAAGGGGGCGATTACTTTTTCACACAGGGGCATTGGGTGTTGTATAACTTTCTTTAATAAATAAATGAAATAAGTATCAAAGTTTTGTGTTATTTGATCACTCAGGGTCCCTTTTATCTGAGATTAGATTTTAGTTGAAGATCTGATAACATTAAGTGTCACAAATATGCAAAAATGCAGAAAATCAGACAGGGGGCAAATACTTTTCCAAGGGTTAACCCTCTGTGGCGGAGCGTCCCACCCCTTTGTTTATTATTGTTTTGATTTATGTATTAATGCGACAGTGAAAGCCGTCCGATGTTATTATTATTATTATTATTATTATTATTATTATTATTATTATTATTATTATTATTATTATTGTTTGGCCAGACGAGCGAGACGCCAGGTTATTGTTTTTATTTTTAAAAACCTTGTGAGGATGAGTGACTGATCAGCTACTGATTATTTAACTAGCTGACAGCCACTCATCCTTATTTAATCTCGTGCAGACTGTGGCCGAGGGGTAATGAGGTAATTAATTAATAGCTAGTTAACCCCTCGGCCAGAAAATAAAAGCCTGTAGCTGTCTACGCTCAAAGAGGAGTGTCAGTGGAGAGATGTAAGTCTGTGGAGGAAGAGAACAATTGCTAAGCGTACTTGTTATTTGTTTGTGGTGTTGGTTTTGTTTAAACCTTTATTTTGTTTATTATTTATTAATAAATATACTGAACGCTATAGCGTCTCAGTTTTCATCCGCCAGTCCTTGTTGTGGAGAGTGTTTCTGGTCTGACTTCACCCCTGCAAAGCCATCCTGCTCACACCATCTTAATGGGATGACTGCCATAATGTGTGGATATGTGGTCAGGCTAAATTCAAATGTTAATTGTCAGTTTAACCTTGCCACATGTTTAAAAGCACTTGACTGAGTGAGCAGTTCAAGGAGGAACTTGGTAGGGAGAGGACGGAAGCCAGTTTCCCCCCTGAGCACTGAAATTAAGAGCTGATGCCTGTATTTAGGTACCAGGCTGAAATTAGGGTCTGATTCCGATCCATAGGCTGAAGTTGGCATCCGATTCCAACCCAGCTGTCCTCACAACAGGAAACACATGGCCATGGCACAACTGTGGATTCTCTCTAATACTACTGCAAACAGAGTACCCCTTAACACACAACAGGTAAAGTCAATGCAATTAAAAAACAAAACAGCAGCTCCTTTCTCTGCAGATGTCATGGTATGTTCTGGTGTATGCCACTATGAAACAGCAGCTCCTTTCTCTGCAGATGTCAGGGTATGTTCTGGTCTATGCCACTATAAAACAGTTGCTGATAAGAGGGGGCAACTGGCTTTCCAAAATAACTGTCACTGACTGTCATGGCTCAAACAAACCCATTGATCCCCTGTAACTCCTCTTCAAATAACCATCCCCCCACAACAGAGAATGTGAATGCCATTAAAACAATGCCAGTGTCTTTCCATTATGATATGAGACTGTGTTCCGACTTGGGCCACTATAAAAAGGGTATTGCTGGAAAGATGGGGCGACTGGCTTTCCTATGTAGTTGGAATGTGGGGGTATATGGAGGCCATGGTAAATTACTTACTTATGTTACTGATACCCAATGGCAGGGGATGAATGTCACTAACATTCTTGTTTACCAAACCAGTCATGCATTTCCAATCACATATTACCCAAATACATTCTTACCTTTGGGTCTGCCATCTCAAGAGATACTTCGATGCAACATGTCACACATTTTTATGGGAAAAAATATCTTGTTAAATGGGAAAATACCAGGCTTCCAACACTTTTTACCCAGTGGTAGTTGCTACCATTTCCACTTGGAACAGAACCAAATACTGGGTGATTGTAATTTATGGTCCCTGGGTTTCTCTGCATAATGGATAAAAAAAAATTAATAAAAAAAATAAAAATGCACAAATTAACTGAAGTTGAAAAGTGAATTTATTTATTTTTTTTTTTGGTTTTTGATTTCACTTTTCTGCAAGTAGTAAACAATATGGCCAAATTACTATTTCATTTCAGACTCACTCAAATATCAACAGCATTTAAAGGTGACATTAAGTCTTCTTTCAAAATGTGGAACACAATATCTGCTTTTACTTCAAATGTCCTTCAAACGTTTATCATATATCGGCAGCCTTTTACAAACGTTACAGATTGTATTTGGGTATAATCCAATAAACTGTTGATTTTAAACAGGTTTTACAAGTAGTCACACTATAAGAACGCTAAGATTTGCTTTGTATTCTCAGGGAGGATTTCGGAATGATTTCTAGGTACGTTTTTATCCACCTGGTTCCATTCCTCATTCTCGTTCATATTACTTGCACTGCTATATAAAAACAGAAAGCATGCCTCATAGATAAAATGATATAATAGAAATTATGCTTTTGCACTGGTGTTTGTACGGCTTTTTATTTATTTACTTATTTATTTTTAAAGTGGCTCCCAGTTGCTCTTTGCTAGCAACGTCCATGTGAATCAGGGGACCTGGACTGTGCTATTAAACCTGTTTATAAAATTAGTATTTTTGTAACACTTTTGATGAAGATTATTAGACTTCACTATTCAATTTGCGTGTATATATTATAATATTACGATAATAGCTCATTATTTGCAGTAAATTTTGAATAAAATAAACCTAATTGTTGTGAATGACTCCCCCCAAGTTTGATAATGGAATATACGACAAGTATATAGCGTTCTGGAAAGATCCTTGCTGGCAGCAGTAGAGAATTTGCAGTGAGAGTGGAGAGGTGTGCAATTTCGTGGTTGAGATTAAGGCAAGATAAACAAAATGGAGTGGAAACCTATGGAAATTAACCCCGAGGTATTAGTCGTAAGTTTTAATTAGAAATAACGGTTGTATAACGTTTATATTTTAAATGACTGATTTTTTCCTGTTTCATTTTTTGTGTCTTTCAGATGCTGAACAAAGTGCGTGTGTGCTGTCTGCTGAGTCACTTGTCTTGAGTAACTCTGTCATTGTTCTCAATGTTGTAACTGACAAAATGAGTGTACTTTTATGGTTTTTAGTAATTAAGTTTAGCTGTATGGCTTTAGTTAATAGCGTGGCCTCGTTACTTTTTATATTTAGGGCGTGGTTTCTGTCCATACCTTGTTGCCTTATCAAGTATCCACACCTGGTAATTAACCTTATAAAAATGTAACGATATGGCTCTATAGGCAAATTAAAACGTTAAAGCATACCTGACAAAAAATAAGTATTGAAGGGATGTTTTGTAAGATATTGTAGGGTTATTGGCTTTTATTTCTGTAACGTTGTTTGTTGCCTTGCGTGTCAAATTGTGTTACCTAAGAGGTGTACAGTTCATGTTTCTGTGTCCTCGTATGTGATTATCGTTACAAGGTTATGTGCAAACTGGGTGTTGGTGGAAGCTGGTGTTTTGTCGACGTCTTGGGCTTAGAAGACGAATCTCTCTCCTCGGTGCCAACTCCATCCTGCGCGGTCCTGCTGTTGTTCCCTCTCACTCAACAGGTAGGGCGCTGGCCAGCACAGACACACTCGGTGCAGGAGTGATCGACATGGAGAAGGGAGAGGATGTTGTGCACGTGCTTGCAGCACATTGATAAATCTACTGCATGTGGGATTTCTTTTTAATCATCCACCATTACTGACAAATACGGCAGTTGTTTCTGTTAATGTGTTTACTTGTAGTATTCCTTATGCATTTAGTATATACCAAGTGACGCAGCTTGATTAGAAGTGCTCTGTAAAACTGAATGCAGGTAAGTTGACGAAACCGTTGTCAGAAATAAGCTAGCATTTCTACGCGGAACGTTTCAGTAGTTGATAGCTTTTCAATAACAATAGCTTCTCTAAAACTGCCACAATTATCAAATCTCTGCACAGGTTTTCGTGGAACCAATATTAAAGCTTAGTTTCAGAAACCGTTCTGCAGAGATGACTGTAGATGATGCCTTTCTACAGAAGGCATTGTAAGCTATTTTGACAATTCAGAAATGTGTGCCAAGGCCTTATTGACTCTTACCTTTTAATAAACCTTGTATGTGTTCTCTAGGGAAGCCAACTGACGCATTGCTTCCGATTTGATGCCATGAATAAAGTTCCACAGAAATACTTCCCAGTGGCACTTCAACTCCACCTAACTTGGCACTAAAATACATTTTTTGAATGTGATTGAATGGGGAAAATATGGATAGGCTGCATCACAGGAGTGCAGAATGCGTTCCATCTTGGGCAGTAATGGCAGCATCTAGGTTTGCACTGCTGTACTATGCTGTGAACTCTTCATGACCTCATCAGCACATGCTGAGAGCATATTCTGGGGGAAATAGAATTACTACAAGTCATTTAGAACAAAACCATTTACTCTAACAAAATAAACATGTCTAAGAAATTGTATCAATTAAACTAGTCCTAAAAACTTAGGACTCAACTTTTAGAATGTGTGATTTTATAAGAAATGCATTTTAGATGTAAAATCTCCAAATCATGCTTAATGAATTAACAATACTTGACATGAAACTTGGTTTGGCAACATTCATATTTGGTGGCAAATAGTGGTTGCAACCTACTGAAGTGTTGGCCTACAACCTGGTTCACAAACTTTTTTGGAAGTGGATACATGGAGAAATACTGCAGACCAACCAGACATTCTCCCAATTTGTGTTTATTGCATTTCTTGCCAATAACTGCCACACAAGGTATTTTTAATTGGTTATGAGGGGCGCTTGTACTGTGTAATTGCTGTTCTGTTGGCCTGCCAGCATCCACTGCAGTTATCTCAATCATTTGAGTTGTGACTTTTTTTTTTTCTATTCATTTAACAGCATGAAGCCTTCAGAGAAAAGCAGGCCGGAGAGTTAACAGGAAAACAAGAGGAGAACAAGGTTTACTTTGTGAAGCAGACAATTGTTAATTCCTGTGGTACAATTGGACTTATCCATGCTGTTGCTAACAACATGGACAAGCTTGAATTTGGTACGTATTCAAATAGATTCAGTAATTGTGGTGGTTGGGGGGAAAATAAATCTAATTGTTTACATGATTGCAAGTTTAAAAGTGTTCTATGATTTAGTTAAGACTGACGTGCAAACAAACCCTTTAACATCTGGTAAAATTACAAATGTGTAATATGTTAACTGAGCTAGAAAATAGTTTATGAAGGTGTGTATCTTAACAACAATGGGAGCTTTAGAAAGGCAAACATGCTTTTGCATGAAGTAGTTGGATTTGTGATTTAAATATTTAATCCACTTTATGTCCTGTGCATTCAAGCTGCCATTTCTGGTGACTAATCTCCAATGGGTAACTTGCCCCTGGTGTACCCCCATGCCATGCACAATGATGTGTTCATGGTACTTCACACACAATCTTGTGCCAGGCACCTAATAAACAGTTGCCATGCTGTTGCACCAGAGCAGCTGCAAGCACCATCACCATTTTATTAGGATAGTACAGGCCAAGGTTTCCCTCCCCCACCGAACATTGGGAATCGTGATGGAGAAACCCCTCTTGAGGAATCTTTCAATATTGTTACCCGGTAACGTGATGTAAAGTCAAACTTGTTTTGCAGAGAATGACTCGGCACTGAAGAAGTTCTTTGACGATACATATACCCTGTCTGCAGATGAGAGAGCAAAGCATCTTGAGATAAACCAGGTGGACTTTTTAAAGCTCCTTTTTAGAGCTCAAATTAAAGCTTAGTCTGAAATAAATGTAAAGATTCTTCTGATAGCTGTTAGGAATACCTCAATTAATATAGAAAGAGAATGCCACAATTGTGCTTCAAAAGTGCTTTGTCAGGCCCTTTTGAATTCTCTCAATTTCCTTTTGTTTTTACCTTCAGCAAATCTGTACACTTTCACTGGGATTTATTCTCTTTTCTTTAAAGGACATACACACTGCCCATGACGAAGTAGCAGCAGAAGGACAGTGTCGGGTAATGTTTTAATTTAAAATGCAATCTCTTGGCTTTCCTTCTTGGACATAAGGGGTGCGGTAACCTAATCGCCAATATAAAGTATTGGGTTATCAGGTGCAAATTTAAGTCTGATTTTCCAGGCTTAAATGCTATAAAACTATTTTTAGTTTCTTCTGAAACTATCCTGAAATATGGATTTGCTACAGAATGTGCAACTGACTAATAGAATAATGTGCTTTAAGACTCTTGGCCGCTGCATATAGTAGTTGGAATATGCAAGCAGTTTTGACTCCACTGATCCAAACTAGTTTTGAATACTTTTGCTTCCAATTACTCATCAGTGGCAGGTCCTTGGAACATATTAGCAACAACCATGCATAATAAGTACACTTAACAGTAACTGCAAAGACACATCTAATGTATTCAAAGTGAAATTATTTAAACTAGAAATAAGGATACACAGTGATTTTTAACACTAGAAAGACCAGAGATACTCCTACCTAGAAGCCCTGCAGCAGTCTTTGACGGCTGTATTCAAAACACTAAATAGTATAATGGAGAAAGTCTGAAACTTGAGTAAGTTACATAAACATCTGAAAAACAGAAGCACTGTATCATTTTACAAATGAAACATAAATTAACATACTTGTAAAACTGAAACTGTAGCAATACATTTAACTTTTCAATAGCAATCTGTTTCACATAAGCAAGTGAACAACATGGATAAACTCAAACATTTTACAGAAGCGCACATTTCACATAAATACATATTTATCAATGGTATGCCTTTAGCTTAGAGTCTAAAGCTGTTCAAATAATACAGAATGCGCTTATCCACTCCATTTTATTTTAATTGCACTTCCTAACCCGGCATTGGCTTGCAGCGAAGTTACCATCTTCAGCTGTGGGTACATGCTTGGCAGTCTCCCTCTGTTCCAAATGCTGCTTGTGAAGTTCCTATGCTAACCTTAAACTATATTCTCTTATTGGTAAATTCTTCTCCACGCATTCTGTGTAAAGGACCCAGGATTTGATGACTGCTAGATCAAATGCATTGTAAAACCCCTGAAAAGGCCACAGTCGAGAACCAGCATTCAACGCATACTTCCATGCCATCTGATCCAACACATCAACTCTATCTTCTTGCATTGTAAAATTCCATGGTCTCGGGTATTTTCACTAGTCCCGATGCTAATTGACTGACCAAAACAGCACAGCTGGCACCAGCCTTTGAAAGGCTGATTGAAAAAACAATAGTCTGTCATTCACTCAGAGTAGAGACTAATCTAATTACAGCTAAGCATGTTGCAGACTAAAGTAGAATACCATTCTGTATAATCGCAGTACAATTGTTTTCTATGTGGCAATCGTTGTGATTGCTCCTGGGGCTTTTAAGTATAATGCAATCTCCTTTATTTCTGCACTCCTGCATTTTATGCTTTGAGTATAATATGTACAAAAGTACATGAATGCACAGCCCCATATGTTTCACGACTGGAGAATTGCATTTTAAAACCAAAACTGCCAAAATGACTGCTGCAGGGCTTCTAGTGTTAACAACCTTTGACAACTCTTATAAAGCACACAATCACTGCTTGCTTACAAAGCACAACAATGTTTGCTCAAGAACATCTGCTATAATACAGAACAATGCACTGTAGCTGTACTTGCTGTTGCCATAATCGCTTTTTATAATAAATTCCGAAATAAAGCCGATGTCAGTAGGAGACCATAACTGCAGAACTCAGGTTTAACCCTGCCCAGGTAGTCTGCGGTCAAAATCCACATTTAAAATGAACTTAAAGCTGCTTAAATTTTTAAAGATGCCATTTTTGCTGCTCATGTTCCCTTTGCCAATAGTAGAGCTAGGTAATTAAGTGTGCCCGCCTCTTGTCCGGTGTCTTTGAGGAGACTATTGCAGTGGCTGACCACTTCACCTTCTAGTAGTCTAGCTTTTTCTGGGTGTAGTTGCCCATTTTTTTTTTTCCACTTTAGAAATGAATGAGTATTTGAAACTTGATCAAAGTATGCAGAATTAATGTAATCTCTTCATATTACTGTAGGTAGAGGAAGATAATGTGAACTTCCACTTTATTACCTTCACCAATGTTGATGGGCAGCTTTATGAATTGGGTAAGTAATTTGAAAATGCCATACTATTGTGATTTATGTACTGTTAAGACAGATGTATTCCTATAATGTATTTATGTATTTGGTTTTTGCAGTGTCCTGTTACATTTCTGTTTTACCTTTATGTATGCAACAGTATTTACAACCTTTTTTATAATGTAAGGTTTGTTAATTCTGTGTTATGTAGCTTCCCCATTGGAGACCCCAAGCTGGGGGGCCCAAATCTGTTTTACAGGGGGCTTTTGCTTTTTTGTATACTGTGAATTGTTTTTAGTTGCTTTCCAAAGTTCTTGTAGGTTTTCTGTATTTTATAGTAACTGGTACTTGCACACTGTGTACCTTTTTTCCTTGTCATTTTTTACAATGAAATAGATTTAAATCAATCGGAAGCCTCATTTATAATCGACTGATCTTCAATGTGTATTTTCCTTTTTAGATGGCAGAATGGAATTCCCTGTGAATCATGGAGCTACAAAAGATGACTCCTTTATAATGGTATGATTTTTTTTTTTAACTAATGGTATTCTATAGCATAGTCTGCAGCATACAAGACAAAAGCCATGTCTTTGCTGCCCTCACTTTTGTGCGAGTCACAAGGGTGCAGCCGTGCTTCAGGTGCTATGACAAGGTTTGTTTCTGTACCCCTCTTTATAATTGGCTTTTGGTATTTGGCATGAAGAAAGCTTAAATTCGCTTGAGTGACTTTTTTTATATACAAGTTACACAGTATTTGCAATCTATCTTGAGGGACATGCAAGAAGAAATGCCTGGAGTATGCTTTTTTTTTTTTTTTCTTTTAGTAGGTAAAGGTAATGCTTTAACATTTCTAGCTGCAGTTAATGATGGGTTATCATGCTTTTCAGTGTATGCACTCTGACCTGTAAGATCTGCATATGAACATATTGGTGGGCTAAAATGTAGTTACAGTTTAAACATTCCTGCAGATGTTTCTGCGCTTTAATTTAAATGTACTTCAATTTGGAAACCTAATGTGATGTACAATGTTGTATTTTCTTTCAGGATGCTGCAAAAATCTGCAGGCAGTTTACTGAACGTGAGCAAGGAGAAGTTCGCTTTTCTGCTGTGGCCTTGTGCAAAGCTTAGGAGCGACCTTTGAGGAAGACTTCTTTCACTGGATCTCTAGCACATGTACTGCACTTAGATCCTAGTTTACAAGCGCTTTCTGTGTAATGGTGTTTCCTGCAAAGCTGGGTGTTTTGTTACACTTGAGTTATTATAAAATCTGACTCTCCCCTGACAGTGTGTTCCTGCCAAGTTTTTTTTTGTTTAAGTGTGACATTCTAAACCAAGACCTTTTTTTGCTTCTGCACCCTCTTCTGCAAAAAATGCTGCATTGAGGTTTATTCTCTGAATTCATACAGCTGTTCAGAGGGTGTTTTGGTGTAACTGCTTTTTATGGGATCTAGCACTGTTCATGTGTTCTTGTAGTGCACTGCCACATGAGGCTCATTATCAAGTTTAACTTGTTCCTTTAGACACAAACTTGTACTTTTGTTTATTGCTAAGCTGTTGGCAAAATAAAAGATGGTAATGATGACTTGCTGTACATCAAGCATTGTGTGTGGTTACTTCAAAAGAACACTAGTTGCACTTAAAGGGTTTATAGGGGGGGGTGTAGTGGCGCATATATAAATTAAAAAAAAAAAAAAAAAAAAAATGGATACTTGTTCCTATATTCCGGAGTACCAGTTTTATGGAAGGCCTTATGACTAGTTAAACAGAGATTGAATTTGTAAACAGAGAAAGTTCAAATCCTTAGATACACTTTTTTTTTTTTTTTTTTTTTTTTTTTTTTTATTCCTAGAATAAACATGCAATATGTTTTCCTCTTGATTGCCTGGAGCTACTAATTTTCAGGTGGTCTCTCGCACTTTCTTCCCTGTGGCCCCCAATCAACTTGTCATTACCTTTAGAAGTCTAGGAAGCCACTTTTTTCTTATACCTGTGCAGTGCAACCTCCTGTGATGGGCAAGTGAGCACTATTTTCCATCTAAAGCTTTGTGCAACATTACATTTAGTAGCCTCATCCCTGTATGCAAGAAGTTTGCCCTCTATAAACCCAAAAGCATAATGGTGCACCTCATTTCAGATGTCTGTAAACTACCTTGCGAGGTCTCAACTGTCAATATTTCATTTTTTTATACAAGTTATGAGTACTGTTACCTGAATACACTAATATTGTGTGCATATACTGCATGTTCAATAAATATTGAAAGGTTGTGAAGTCAAAAGTAAATTGAGGCAGACAAGTATATCTAAGGAGGAAAGTGGATAAAAGCAGATTGAAATGGTGAGTATTAAGTGAACCACTTTCAAATTATCCTAACACCATTTAAAAATCTAATCTTAACTGTATAATGTAAGCAACTTGGTCAAAATGTGCCTATACCCTTGATTGCTACCTTGCTCTGATATATTTTGGCATTTTTCCAGTGGTGAAGATGTGCACTGGCCCATTCAGTTAGGCTGCTTGTGAAAACATGGGGGATCTCTACCATTCTTTCCCAGAGTTGTTTCTAAGTAAGTTTCACACAGCTTGTGTACATTGCAGACTGCAAAATGTTTCTAATTTTACTGGCAGTATATACATACCTATCTCAATCTATTTGTCTACACCTATAAAAACTATTTGTAAAGCAAAAGCTAGAAAGCTACTCAACATATCTTTACTCTCAAATATTCGGACGTTTTGTAGCAATTGTAAAAAATATGGCTGTTGCATATTTTTTGAGGGTTTCAATGTATCACACAAATAATTATAAAATAGCATATTAAAATAAATGCTGTTTTAATGAGGGAAAAGTAAATGTAACAGTATTACACAAACTATTAAAAACCAAAAGAAAAGCAACTTACATCACTTAATTTATTTAGGTGTTCTCACTTGCCATACTGTGATAACTTTAATAACCATTGTGAACTAAGCATTGTTATACAGTATGTGATAACCCTTGAGTTAAACCTGTATAATGTTTCTTTCTCAGAGAGTGATTATATCTTTTACGACACTGGTAATGGTCTGACGAATTAATTTGTTGAGCATATTAGTAACATTATAATTTGTTGCGTATGATTAGTTTCAATTCCTAGATGCATCCCAAGAAATAACTTTGGCAAGGTCTATCATTTACAAGGGCAATCGGACAAGAACACCTTCAGGTTAGCTAATTTACATTTAAGAGGTTTAATTAGAAGGGTCAGCTTCATGAGAACATTACACTTTGAGGTGGTCTTGACTATATATAACAGGACCGGTGCTGTTTGTTTACGCAAACACTAGGGGGACCTTTTCGGCAAGCCATGCAGACAACGACTCATGTCAAATGAACGGATTTTAAATAAACATGATGACAACACAAATCTGTTAGTCTAGTTTTGTGAACAGTTCACAACAGCCTGGAATGTTTGCAGTCTTGCGTTGTTCAGTAATTATAATCGGTAAGGATCGGCATTAAACATTGAATTGTAGCTGAAACCAATCCTTATAAATGTAAGCTAAATACATTTCAAAATAAAATGTATTACAGTCTTGACTCACAACCTCTTGTGTCATATATGTATAAACTGAGCTTGTAACGAAATAAATGTTTATAATGAAACATTCCAATAGCTTGATTGAAGTTACTACATTTCAGCAGCAGACAGCATAAACATTAGTCTATCCCTGCAATACCTAGAATACCCAGCAGATGGTGGTCAATGATTTTCTATCAGATAAGTAACCTGTAATTTGTGGAAGTAGTCCAAAAATGGATTGTGATTTCACACTATATATTTTTTGGAGACTCAGCAAAACTCACTTTTGGGAGTTCTCTTTTATACAATTCATTTTGCAGCTTTGTCGTGCTGTTACTATGCATTTATCATAGTTTTAGCCACGCTGTACAGTATTTCTTTATTCTTACAATGCTGTCAGTATACTATACTATGCTTTTACCTTGGTAATCTTCAATATTTTCAATTTCCTTTGCATGAGATAAAGAATGAATGAAAGAATGTCAGCTCTGGTCACCAGGATGGGTGAGGAATGTTATAATCTGTTGCATTGTTATTAGTTCAAGGTCAGTGATGCTGATTAGTGGAGCCTCACAATTGTAACTTTGTGTTTTCTGGGTCTGAGGGGGTATAAAAAAGGGTGCATCAGGTGTGTGTGGATTCAGAGAGTGGAGAATCATGTGCTGTGAGCTGTGTTACCTGATGTGAACCTGCTAATGCAAAAACAGCCTGCCAGCTATTGAACCATGCTCTGTTGTCAAGACTGCCTTCTTTTTCTGATAGCAATTTCATCCAGTGCTACACTGGTGATCAGAAGTGCGATTGGCTGGGAAACGGTACCGGGCCCGCATAGATGGGGGTCCAGGACCCTTGTATCCTGGGGCTGGACTTTCTAGAGCTGGAGAAGGGGGTTCTTCAGTTCCAGGGAGGCCCGAGCTTTGCGCTAACTAGCCCGTGGGGGGTGCAGTCAGGACAGTGAGCCAATATTCAGCATGCTATCGGCCGCTGCGGTGGGGAAACCAGGGCAGTCAGCAAAATCCCAGGGCGACCCCACAGAGGCCGATCAGCCCAACCTCAGCTAACGACTCATCAGCCTGCCAGTCCGGCCGCGGCTCAGTCACCTGCCTAGTAGGATGCTGCTTCAGAGGCAGTAAATGCACTTTGGAACCATAGCTGTGAGGGGCTTAGTCCAGAGTGGGACCTGTCGCTGGAGTACTAAAAATACCTTTGCAACCAGTCCTGAGAGAGCGGGCCGTACTCGCCTAGTACAACATGCCACCGACACGGGAGACACAGCAACTATCAACCGGTGGCCCGTCGACTGTCCCTGGCTCGGCAGGAGGCTGCGGAAAAGATCCTCAGTGAGATACAGGAGGCTGGATTCCTCGAGCAGTCTGACAGCCGATGGGCAGCGCCGGTTGTTATGGTTCCCACGAAGGATAGAAACTGGAAGTTCTGCGTGGACTACCGGCAGCTGAATGAAGTGACCCGGAAGGACTTTCATCCCCTTCCCCACATTGATGAGTCTCTGAACTTGGTGGCTGGCTCAGCTTGGTTTAGCTCGCTGGACTTAAAAAGCAGCTATTGGCAGGTGGAACTTGTCCCTGCAACCCAGCTAAAGACTGCATTCTCCACAGGCCAGGGGGTGTGGCAGTTTCGAGTCATGCCATTTGGACTGTGTAATGCATCTGCTACGTTTGAGAGGGTGATGGAGAAGGCGCTGAACGGGATTCCACCACAGCGCTGCCAGGTGTACTTGGACGACCTACTGGTACATGGTCCAACATTCCCAGAGGCACTATGCTGTATTGAGGAGGACTGCAGCCACTGCCAAAAGTGGGAGATCCAGGAGAAACAAGTGGTTGTGAGCAGAGAGGGGGTAGGGGCCGAGAATGGCACTAGGCGGTGCGGGAGAGCCACTCGACCACCGCAACCTGTAGTGAGCTGACCATTGTCACAGCAGCGGAGTGGAGGCGGCAGCAGGACTGGAATGCTGATCTGCAGCCAGTGCTATGCTGGCTTGAGGAACACCAGAGGTCGCTATGGGACAGTATAGACCTGCTGGCGCTGTGGCCACAGTGGAGCAGTCTGGCCATCAGGGGAGGGGAAGAAGCCAACAGATCAGGAGGTGATGTGGTAGGTTGTGGTGCCTAACTCCCTATTGACAGTGGTACTACACACTCATGGCACACTGGGTTCAGGACACTTTGGGGCTGCCAAAACACTCAAGTGGCTCTGATAGGCGTTCTACTGGAGCTGCTGCTGTCGGGACATGGAGTATTTTTGCAGGCCTGTGATGAGTGGGTCGCAAGGACTCGGTTACTAGCCTCTGTTACTAGCACGCTGCCACTGGCAGGGTCCGTGCCCACACTGATGGGGTGCACGGCGGCTTAGCTGCAGGTCCCTTGGACAGTGCAGGCAAAGCTACGCCGTTCTGTCTTTTGACTGCATGATGTGGCTCCTCGAGCTCAACCCTTCCCAGCTATCCCTGTGCCAGCTTTTGAACGGCCCGCCCTGGAAGATCCCGCTTCGCCAAGATCTCCTCAGCCTGGCGAGAGGCACCCTTTGATACCCGGAGCCAGGCAGGCTCCAGTTGTGGGTCTGGCCCCTAAAAGGGACCGCTGGTCAGCCTCAGGGCAGTCAGACACGGTCGTGGATACACTGCAGAATGCTAGGGTGCATTCCACTAGGTCACTATATGCCTATAAGTGGAAATACTTTCAAGATTGGTGCCGTACTAACGGTCATGACCCAATCTCCTGTCCCATGCCTGTCATCTTGCAGTTTCTGCAAGATCTGCTTGAGGCTGGTAGATCACCTTCCACACTGAAGGTTTACCTAGTGGCTATTTTTCCTTGCCATGCCCCCGCTGACTCAATGTCTCCGGGCGTGCATTTTCTGGCTACCCGGTTTCTCCAAGGCGCTCTGCGATTGCACCCTCCTAGGAGGGCGCCTTGAGATTGTTCTGGAGGCTCTCACGCAGACCCTGTTTGAGCCTGTATACTCAATTGAGTTGAAGCATCTGTCCATGAAAACAGCCTTCCTCTTGACTATCACCTCTATAATGCTCTGCGACTGCCCACCTGTGTGGATAACTATCAAAAACTAGTAGAAACTAAAATACAAGTCTGGGAAAAACAAATGGAAATCTGGAAAAAGTCTGGAATTTTGATGTTGAAAAAGTGTATGAACCCTGAGATACTGTGCCTAGGTTGAGTACAGTGTACTTTGTACAAATCACAGTACATGGCTCAATTATGGGCAACTTGACATTTTTTTTGGACAACCAAATGTCTACTGCAATGGACTGCCAGAAGGGCAAGTACCATTACCAAAATTTTGTGAGACCTGCATTTTGTCATTCACCTCTCAATGCTCAATGATAGCACACAAAAACCGAATAAAGCAAAAAATCGAGTATGTCAGTGTTTATAGTAGGGTTATATCTTGGCAGCAAGGAATATGCATCACTCACAGAGTGTAAAAACGATGCCCTGTTCTTCCCTGTAAACCACCATGACATTGTAATTCTACTTCAAAAAGCTCATTGAGCAAAACAAAATTAGAATAAAAAGGCCCTCCACTGTTTCCCAAGTACGACGACTTGCCATAGGCGGCACTGGTGCTAGTACACTGACTGCTGAACAGCTAAATTTGCCGCATTGAAGGAAGTGTGTGTGTGTGTGTGTGTGTGTGTGTGTGTGTGTGTGCTGCAGTTTATAATGTTACTGAAACATACAAGTAACGTAGCCCTCCGGGAGGCGGTAATTTTATTATTATTATTATTTCATAATGTGAAAATATTTAACTTTACATGTTACAAAATAAAAATTAGTTCAAATGGACCTTACAGATCTAATGAATAATTCATTGTATGACTTTTTGTATAAAAAATATATATAGATATATATATATATATATAGATATATATATATAGGATATATTATATAATATATGTTGTTGTTTAAATGACGGTCCGCCTATTGTTCCACCAAAATTCAATTCAGCGCGCGTGCAATTATCAATGTAAAAAGAGCCATGTGATAAACCGGTAGCAGAGGACAGATTTGCATTGGCTGAAAGCAAGCTCCATTTGTCTGTTTATTTTTAGCCATTGGTTAATCTCACATTGCAGAGAGCGAGGGCTCATCTGATTCCCAGCAACAGAGGCTGAAAGGGGAGTGCAGTGCAGCTTCTGCGGCAACAGTCAAAGCAAGCCAGATAGTAACCACCGCACTAACCAGTAGTACATCATCCGAGAATCAGCATAACTTTATTTTGAAGTGAATCTGTGTGCGCTGTTTTATTTTTTGGACAAGATCCGAAATCAACAATATTTCAAATTAAATCCAGTCTGCGGTTTCACGTGTTTGCAAATGGCCAGTCCTGGGTTAGAACTAGAGGGAAACCAACACCAGCACCAGGACTCGTCTCCTGAACCTGCATTTCTGGAGGCGCAGAAATGGATCGAGGTAGGTTTTCATTGTGAATTATTAAGAGGGAGCGAAGTTAAGGTGGATGTCGGTGTCGTTCTTTCTAGAAAGTGATAAATGCTTACCTGTGAAGTACTCGTGTTTTTGCACAGCAGTGCATTCTGCATTCGGTAACACCGCTAGGCTAATGGAAACAGGAAACCTGTTGGGGGGGAAAAAAAAAAAAAAAAAAATTCAAAGTTGTCATTTTGTTTTGCATGTTGGGTTACCTCTGTTCTTCAATTAAAACGGCATCACGTGGGAGGAGTTTATACTGCATTGCCAGCTATAGCTCAGAGACAATAATCGCTTTTTTGTTTGGGAGAGAATTTGAATAATGCCAGTGTGCTGCACTTAACATGCCAGGGCTGGTAGTAGAAATGGTTGTTAATAGATTAACTATCTGACGCATTTTGTGTTGTGTTTTGAGGACCGTGGACAGATAAAACAGCTTATGAAACCGTGAAGTGTATTGCTGTACTTTAGAATAATTTAATTGTGTTTACTACTTTATTTTATAGTTTGGTAAAAAAAAAAAAAAAAAAAAAAAAAGTTTTCAAATGCAGCATTCAAAATGGAAATGTGTTGAAATGCGCACATCTAGTTTGTGCAGCCTTGCCTGGACCAACGGCAAATTTCATGCATTCTAGAGATAATGAAAGCGCATTTATGGTTACTATAGTTACTCCCTTCTCCGCCTAATTCATTGAGTTTTGTATACAGTCGTTTAACAGATCCCTAACTAAACGGTCATTTGAAGTGAGGAGAGTGAGAAGATGGATAAATCCATCCAAACAGCTATAGTGATGAATAATGGGATTGATAACAGTGCCTGTTGTTTTTTTGGCTGTTTTTCGAAAGGCTGCAGCACGTCCTCCCATCACACTCCCATGTGTGGGCGCTCGTCTCATTCTCTCGCACTGATCAATAATGCAGAGCACAGGAGCAAATTGAAAAGCATTGCACTGACATACAACTTCTAGAGGAGCTATCTCTGCGGGACGAGGACATGTAAACTGCGCTTGTGTGGTACAGACTCCGCAAGCTCTGGTGTTTATCCGTCTATAAATTAGACTTTTGCAAATATAATTTTAAATTATTAATACTGCACTTCTGTTTTTGTCTTCTGCAAGCATTGTTTCAATTGGAACATATATACTTTTAATTACAGTACTATTCTCTGCTTGACCTTGTACAACTCCTATAAGGAAAATCACCCCTAAATGTAATTATACCCTTAAATGTGAAACCATTCAAAACTACGAGCAACTCAATTTAAACACTAACTGATATACCAAAAAAATAAACAAACAAACGTTTTACAAGTAGGCAGATGTGTTTTAAATATCGGGACAACTTTTTACGTATGGCAAGGTATTTTACATATAGGGCGAGGTATTTTACATATCGTGGTAACTTTTTACATATAGGCATTGTGAGTTATTTGCATTTAGTGGGAGGATATTCCATTTAGAGGTAGATGTTTTACACATAGCAGCACGTTTTTTTTTTTTTTTTTTGTACAACCGAAATAGTATGTAAAATCACTCAATGTAAAAACAAAAAACACCAAACTATTAAAATGCCGTTATATTTGGTCAGTCACACTCGATAATCCCATTAAATCCTCCAAAACACACGATCAATGTAGTACCAACCGGGACTGAGATTCTGATTCCTCCTCTACTGGAGCCACGCCCTGCACCACACTGGTGTTTTAACATTGCTCTTAAACTCAAAACAGCCCAACTGTTCCTTCCTGCTACCCTGAGTAATCTATTTACTGATGCCAAGGGATCCACGATTCTGTTTTCTATTACTGACTTACCGGCATATATTCTGTTAATTAACTTTAAAAAAAAAAAAAAAAAAAAAAAAAAAAATCAACACATTATGAATATGTAAAAATAGATTTTAAAGTTATCAATAATTATTGCCTCAGCATCGAGCTATGTGCAACTACACGTTGATGTGTATACATATATAAATTTTATTATTATTATTATTATTATGATTATTATTATTATGATTATTACTGGCACATCAAACAAATTGTACATTTTTTTTGTAATAATCAGGTTTTATTTAGTGTTTTAATTTATGTATTATTTTAATGTAAGCCTAATTAAAATGTATATCCTCTAATGCAGGGACAAAGGTAAAGCTTCTACTGTACATGTAAAACACCTCCAACCTCTATATTTCTATTTATAAGGGGTTATTACCCCTATATCATTATATATATATATATATATATATATATATATATATATATATGTAAAACTTTCTTCTTTTTTTTTTGGTATAGCAGTTAGTGTTTAAGTTGAGAGTTGTTAATAGTTTTGAATGGTTTTACATTTAGGGGTATTTTCACATATTGGAGTTTACAACCTTTTTAATATATTTTTAATCCGGTCACCTGATCAGAGTTGGTGTGTTTCCTCTGTAACCACTTTTAATCAGAAGCCATTATATTTTACACAGGTAAGCAGTTTAAAGACTATTCTGGTTGGTGTAATACATACATTTAAAAAAAAATAAAATCCTGATGCAGCTGACTGTTGTCAAGGGAGAGGAAAAGTAGGTGAGATCATCACACCTACAGTACATATAATTCATTGTTCCTGAGAACACAGCAAAGAGAACTCAGGTGGGTCAAAAAAGAGGACTGCTGTGTATCGCCATGTACTCGCTACTGTCCAGATAGCAACCATCTGACTGACAGAATGACTTGTGGAAAGTGTGATGACTATTATAAAAATGTGCTTTCTAGAAATAGAGAATGTAGGACTAGTCAATCAGAGTGCTAATAGTGGAAAATAGTTTGTTGCTGGTTTATTGCAGTCATGTGTTCATTTAGTGATGGAGAGGGGTTTGGAAGGATAACATGGATGGAGATTAGGGTTACGAATCTGATGACCCTGATATGTCAATAAAGGATTTGTGTGTGCTGCGTTAGGGATGCAGCCTGGTATGATGAACTCTGAACTCTGTAGTGGTGGATGTAATATGGAAGAGACAAGGATGGACACTACAGATTTTTTATAATGGCAGTGTGATGCAGTTTGGACAGATGGCTTTAGTTCCTGACCTTAAATGCATATAAAGGTGCACTCCACTTATAATGGACTCCAAGGGTCAATGGAAATAGGTACTTTATAAAGCAAGTACGTAGTAAACGCAATTCGAAATGCTGTATGTAAGTGGAAACATAACTACCTTTAAACAATACAAGAAAGCTTAACTGCCAAGGAATAAGAGTTTTACTGTTTATACAAAACACGTCCTTGTGGGCCATACAATGTAATGTGCAGTACCATTTTACAAATGTATATTTTAGCAAAATGTAATCTAAAATTGTATACGTTACATTTTAAACTGTGCAACGGCTGTGCCAACAAAAACAGAATAAAAGTAAACGGCAACTGTTTTTCCTGCCTGACTGTCATTTACTGTCCTGGATGTATTTGTGCAAAATATCCACCTGTGGAACAGGAAAACTGTACCTAATAAAATGGTACTGTATGTATTAAACTGCACATATTAAATGCAAAAGACACGCATATGGAACAGGAAAATTGTACGTATTAAACAGTATATATACGTTACAAACGAGTCCATGTTAACCAGAGTAATTCCCCATTGAAACCCATACTGTTTGGCAGGGCCGTGCCTCCTCAGTACATTGTAAACGGAACTCCATTCTAATAGGATCTGTTATAAGTGGAGTGCACCTGTAGTAGGGTGAATAGGGTAATAGTATTAAAAGCAATTCAAAATGCTGTATGTAAGGACAGGCCCCCAGGACCGAGTTTGAGAAACCATGGTCTAGACTCTAGAGTACGTGATTGGAGAATAATTTTCACTAGGAAAACAGATGGATACAAAATGGATAAAAACATATTTTGATGAAACTTTCTTCAAATAAATGAGTTACAGCTTTGTGAATATAGTTCATGAATATATTGGAAATATTTCTTCGGTACTCTAATACTTTTGTCAGCTAAAAATGGTGCCCTGCTACCAACCTTTGATTGGATTTTTTATTTTCTTATTCTGGAGAGGGAGGGTGCACTGCGACTGCATTGCAGTTGTTGCTCCACATTTTTTGAGTAACCATTTTCTTACTAATAACAAAATAGCATGTTCCTAACCAACTGCACGCCAAAGAATCTAAACTGGCAAAGAGACCAAAGGGGAACTACATCTCTGAACTGCACCCTGTAGTTATCTTTCATTTGAATAATCCACACTAAATAAGAAAAGGAATTTGTGGTGTTAGCTATGATAAGAACCAGATTTCTGATAGTCATTCAAGTCACCCACAGCTTGTGAATTTATGAATTGCAGCATTTCTTGACTGCATAGGCGCAGCATGTTCTGTATCTCCATGAATGCCTGAAATGCTGTGATAACATTTGACCTAGTGCAGGACCTGATTAATGAGTGACAGTGGTGAGGTTGGTCCAGAGAATTCACACTTTTAACGATGGTAGATTATCAGTGGCATTCATGTAGTACAATTAAGTGGATATATCTGCTTTTGGCAATATTTTATTTCCCTCAACACAATTGTACTTTCATTTATCACTGCTGTCATTCATTAATAAATCGAGGCACTATGTTTTAAAATTCTTCAACTGTTTGTGACTTTAGATTCAGTATATCTCTACAGTGCAAATGATGCCCTACGCTGAGAGTATAATCTTGAAAACGACTTGATGCATTTTGTGTCTGCTTCAGTTTCTAAAAAGAAGTAAAAATGGCTTTGTCTTACCTGGAAACTCTTCTGTAACGGCTTGAATGTAGCGTCTGTCCTTCTGAAAGTAGTATTAGAACGCATTAGTTTTAAACGTTTTGGACAGCAAAATTAAACAAACCAGATTATGCACGCGCGCACGCACGCATAATCTATATGGAAAACCAACTGGGACAAAAATACATTGTTTTGCTTTACAGCGAGTCAAAATCTCATGGGACAGAAAAAAGGCAAGCATGTTATTCTGAAATGCTTTCTTAAACAGTACTTCCTGAAAATGTTGTTTAGTAATTTTTTGTATAGATTGTACATATTTATTTATTACAACTTTGTTATGTGGAATGTATTAAATGAGAACCAAAACATGTTTTTTCCCGCTCACTTTACAAAGGCATTTCCATGTTTTTGTTTTATTTGAAGTGTTTTTAAAGTTAAATTACAGTTTGTTTGCTTGTTCAGCTACAAAAAGGCACAAGTAAACCTTGTGTTATTACTTTATGAAAACGTGTCTAAAAAAATGCTGTGTCAACGCTATGTACTATTTATTTCAGGAATAAACAAAATAACGTTTAATGTGAACTGCTATTTGGCATCCTTTGTTTTGTAGTTAATTCCCTGGGGTAAAGTAAGTCCTACACAACTTATTCTTTACTCCTGGGATATTTTTCTATTTTAACATGTTATGTATTGTAAGGTCTTGCCCACGCTGCCTGCCCCTGCTGCTATGCTGTCTCTGCTGTGTTCAGAGCAATACAATGGCTTTTATTACTTTTTGAAAAAACTAAATAATATCTGAACAAATATTTAAAATAAGAGCGAATATCCAACATGAAAATCCTGTGTTCGTCCAGCACTTATGTTGCTGCATCTGTATGGAATGAATGGGCGAATATGATTGGAGAGGCTTTAGAATGAGCTGAGATAGATTACAAATGTCTGAATTTAGTTGAAAACCAGTTCGCTGAATGGAGGAATGGCTGGAGGAAAAGGTTGAGTTGAGAGAGCCGGACGTCTGAATTGCACGATCTGTAAACGAGAAAGATCAGCAGCAGTGTTATTAGTAGGGCTGCGTTCAAAGGTTCATTCACTAGCTAGGGATTCGAAGAAGGTTCGTCAGACGTCATTAACGCACTGTATGTTTTTTGTTTTTCTTCTTTCTTCCTGTTAAGAACATAAGAAAGTTTACAAACGAGAGGAGGCCATTCGGCCCATCTTGCTCGTTTGGCTGTTAGTAGCTTATTGATCCCAGAATCTCATCAAGCAGCTTCTTGAAGGATCCCAGGGTGTCAGCTTCAACAACATTACTGGGGAGTTGATTCCAGACCCTCACGATTCTCTGTGTAAAAAAGTGCCTCCTATTTTCTGTTCTGAATGCCCCTTTGTCTAATCTCCATTTGTGACCCCTGGTCCTTGTTTCTTTTTTCAGGCTGAAAAAGTCCCTTGGGTTGACATTGTCAATACCTTTTAGAATTTTGAATGCTTGAATTAGGTCGCCGCGTAGTCTTCTTTGTTCAAGACTGAACAGATTCAATTCTTTTAGCCTGTCTGCATATGACCTGCCTTTTTAGCCCGGAATAATTCTGGTCGCTCTTCTTTGCACTCTTTCTAGAGCAGCAGAAACTGTTTGACAATGTGTGACTACTATAAATTACACATTAAATGTCACTTGCATGCAGAATTTGATCTTTTGATTTGTATAATGCATATTACATAAATAAGTTGTTCTTAAAATGTGCTACCAAATCGTTACATGTATAGCAACTCTACATGGCGCCGCTGCCATGTATGGAGCAGGGTATAGCAGTGGACTATACTACTGTAGCAGTGGGCGGGTACCTATAGTGGTTGTATTGCTTCAGTAAAATATGTACCTAGTGTACAAGACAGTGCAAGAGAAGTGCTATGGTAGCATATGCTTGTAACATACAAAATATACGCTAACACTAATAATAATTTTAATTTCGAAAACTGAGCACCGTCCTCTCCTCACCCATCCAGCTTGTGTTATCCAGAGGCAAAACTTTAATTTCTTCATTCACCATCTCAACAGCAAAGCATTGTATATCGTAATCTGTATTGAAAGAAATGTCTCAACCCTTTTTGCTGTTTGGGATTTTTTTGTTAAATGCCCAGACGACCGAAAAAAAAAGTTGAATGCAAACTGTGCAAGCGACTCTTATGATGGAGGTATAACCAATCTCCGGGACCACTTGACAAGCGTAAGTTCATATTATTATTGTTAGTATTGTAGCGATCTTGGTTCCCGCAGGGAGGGCTAAAGCATAGCTCTGATACTGGCTCCTTTTGTACCGCGGTATCGGCGCTATGCTGGAGTGCGAGAGGTCCCGGGTTCGCGCCCGCCCTCCGCCTGTGTGTGGATTGCCTCGCCCTGTGTGATGCACCTGCCTGCGGGAGCTGAGATCGCTACAGTGTTAATATTTTTAGTAGTAGTAAAATGTGACCGATAACCGGCTTGGAACGGTGAATCGGTGTTCAATAAAGCTTTGTCTGCTGCAGTTGGTGCTGCTGCAGTGCAAGCTTACTGTATATATCAGCCTTAATTGTGTAAATAAACAATGTGTATTTTTATATAAATTATAAAAACATGATTACTGTTCTATATAATGTATTTTTTAACTACATATGAATGTTTTATTCCATTTGTATGGATTACCTGTAAAGATAATTGGATTTTCAATTAAATATAAACAAGTATCTATGGTGATGTCACTAGTAAATTATGCAAATGAGTATAATCGAAGGTTCGAACCTTCCATCGGTACTGTGTTCCAAACCTTAGAAGGTCAAAATGTACCCTTTGTTGCAGCCCTAGTTGTTGGTGATACCTGGAAGATGTATCAAAAGTATTAATAACTGAAATTCAGACCAGCCGGTGAAGAAGTTGCATAATTAGCCTTTATTATTGTCTGTTACTTAAATGTATTAGCAAATGTGTTCCAGACTGCATTGAAAGAAACATTTCCTTAAAGTATGTTATAAATTTGTTGAGGTCAGGTCAGGTCAGGTCACAGGGAGCCTTTTGTGTGTCTTGAATTTAGTGAACCTGTCGAGCTACAAGACAGATCCACCCCTGTTAATCACTAATTGATCTGATTGTTCACTTTTTAAATAAAACCAAAATCCTACAAGTTATATTCTACTTTTTATGTGTGTGTTTTGTGTGACTGGGAGGGGGAGGGGGCAAGTATTTTAAGGACAGGTAGACTTTTCTAGCATGTTCTCCCTTGGACAACAAGTTTTTATTTTTGTTTGAGAAATTGCACCCCCCCCCCCCCCCCCCCCCCCCCATGAGGTACACTGCTATGTGTTTACATGAGATGTGCTGTGTCATATCAGTTTGAGAGGGCAGCACCAATAACATGGATCAACCAGGAGTTTTTCAGTGTCATACTGGATGAGCAACAGAATACAGTTTAATGGGAGGGTGGCCTCCCTGTCACAGTTAGGCTGTATACATTGGGCTGTAATACCAGTATGTTCTGTATTGGCCAGTGTTTTAGGACTTGGCAGATAACACACACATGCGTTGTGTAACTATCCATCCTTATGCAGTACAGATGGATGTCTCTTGTGTTATTTGCAGAGTTGTGTGATTTGTTCATCTTAACTGATGATGGATGTCTGTGGTTTCTTGTGTTGCCTTGTCCTTTCCACTGCTTGTAAGGGGGTGGGAGGGAAGGCAGAGTTAGGGTTAAAACCCTAACATCCCATATATCATATACTTTTATATGTCATTTTAAATATCAACCCTAAGTGATGCATTAGCAAAGTTTTTTGCAAAGATATATATATATATATATATATATATATATATATATATATATATATATATATATATATATATATATATATATATATTAATTGTAGCGATCTCGATTCCCGCAGGCAGGCACCTCACACAGATTGAGGCAATCCACACACAGGTGGAAGGCAGACGTGAACCAGGACCTCTCGCACTAAAGCATAGCACCGATACCACTGTACAAAAGAGCCGGCTCCTTTGCAAGGAGCGTATATCGGGCTTATGTCTTTGTATGTGACTACGTCACCTACCAGCCCTGCTGCTGCCTTCCCCCGTGCATTCCATTTCTAACGCACCCTTTTTGTGTGACACACAACTGTCTATCAAATACTGTGAACCAATGGAAGGACCGACAAGGATTTGTTTACAGTACAAGGGAACGCCTATACATTGTGTTATTTAAACTCAAAACAAGGATTTTCTTTTCTTCTCTTTGGGCTCTTTTTGGATTCACTCGCTGGATTCGCTCTTTCTTCAAAACATCTGATCACACTCAAGTCATCAAACTCTGAAGTTCTTCAACGAAGACGTAATGATGTAATCTTCAGAGCTGTCCCGGAGAAGATAGGCTCCCTCCGGAACAACAGACGCTTTTGCCTACCACTTTCACAGAGATACTGCGCTGCTGCACAGCTAACTTCTACAGAGAGGATGACCGTGTTAAGAAGACTTTGGTTTAAACATTGTACCAACAGAATAAGTATCAAACTTATATTGTGTGTTTACAGCTTAACTGAAGCCATGCTTTTGATATTGTCACAATACGTAATCTGCATCTATTCAACTAGATGCTGAACATTGTACATCCATACTTAGCCATATGGAAGTTGGCGCATATAATGGGTGACTCAATCAAACAGTGCATGATGAACTGTTAAGACTGTTTCACTAATGCAGAACTCTACGACCAGAGAGCACATTAATGATTATGAACATTTAACAAGGCATTAGTTTTCCTTGAATCTTTTATTTTGTTTCTTCTTTATACATGTTTTTAACAGTGAAGCCGAACCTTTTATTCTTCTTCCTGTTGAGAATATGAGTAAATGTAATAATTTGGATTGTTAGGTTTCTTTTTGTTATAACAAATGCACATTTATGATTGATTTGAAATACTTAAAACATAATATTAATTGTTAATCTTTTCATCATGAATCTAGGGATAATAATAAACGCTAGTTCTTATTGAGATGTTGTGTATTATGGTTAATAATTACATTATAAGCTATAATGGGTATTTTCTTTAGTGGTAATTGGCGAGAACACAGTTGTGACATATACAATGTAAATATGCACGGCAAAGTATAGTTGACAGACAGGCAGAAGCAGGGAAACAGGCTGTGTGGTCTAATGTTGAGTGCAGCTGATTAAGAGACAGTCCTTCTGGGTTACTGTTGATCTATCAATGTCTTAAGTGAAAAAGTTGCATAGTGTTTTGTGAAAGAGAAAATAACTGTAAGACTATTTTCTAAGTTAAGGAATAATTCAAATCCTAAGCATTTAATATCTGTGGTGCATGTTTTGTTTTTATTCACAGTAACATGTTGCTTCTTAGACATATTCAGTTATTTCAAACTTATTTAGATCTGTTTGGTTTAAAAATAAAACAAAAAAATAAATAATTGAATGCAGAAACCAAACACAAATGTGGCAACTTAATTGCCAACTGCAGGAAACTCCATTAATCTAGACCGTGAGCTGGCTGCATCTTGTAAGATGGAAGTGAGTTTGCTAAAAAAAAAAATAACTTCATGTACAATCTTTACAACATTCACTGACTAAACAGTGAAACCGGGCAGATTCATGGTGTGGACTACTTGGATCTTGACGGTATCCTTTTTTTTCTGTTTGCCACGGGAGTCCGTTTTTGTAATGTAGGTGTGTGACTATTGTCCACTGCTGCCGCTAGAAAGAAGATAATGTACCGTGAGTGAGTGAGTGAATGAATGAATGCTTCTTTTTGTCTAAGCTGACTAGGGGTTTCTGCACTGTCCTGGAAATCTCTTCTGTCAAAGTGTAATACATTGAGAGGCAAGGCGATTAAAGGGGCAGATTCAATATTTGACCCTCACATGACTATCATTTATAACAATTAAATCATTCCTATTTATTCTGCAATAGAAGGGGCTGCATCACCCTGTTGCTAGAGGCATTGGCCCCCGTAGCAGTATGCATGTTAAGCACTGTGCGTACCATTGGTTTGCAAATGTGCTGCTTCATGACTGTGGACATTTTAAGCTTATAGGATTGTACTGTTCATTTAGTGGTAGTAATGAGAGAACGGAAGCATATAAGTTTGGTTGACAAAGAGGAGTGAAAATCTTTCTTTCGATGACCCAGAATGTCAGAGGGAATAAATCTGTAAAAGCACTGAACTGTCTATTTATGCCGTTAACGGTGGTGGCGTTTTAAGCGCCGAAAATACTTTAATACTGCATTATCTGAATTCTGCTGGATCCTTCCAGGATTGAGCATGATACAAGTTTAAATCAGTCAATGAATCCGTCTTTATTTTATATAGTGCCTTTCACTGTGGACCACCATCACAAAGCACTTTACAAAATGCAGTAAAAAACAATGCATAATAAGAACATAGAACATAAGAAAGTTTACAAGTGAGAGGAGACCATTCAGCCCATCTTGCTTGTTTGGTTGTTAATAGCTTCTTGATCCCTGAATCTCATCAAGCAGTATCCCAGAGGCATACATTACAGTGAAAACAAAGCATAATACATTAAATAGAAGGCTAGGATGTGAAAATTCAAAAATATTGTGGATGCATATGTCATTTAGAATCATAAGAAGATACAGTGAAAGATCAGAAGTAGCAGAGACACAACAATATGTATATGTCATAGAAACAGATAGTGAAAAATCAGAAATGGCAAAGACAATAGCTAATAAGATAGCAGGCTTAAAGAGCATAGGAGGCAAGAGACAACAGGTGGGTCTTGAGAGTTGGTCATGCACCAAAGTTGGGAGAGTTCCAGAGAGTTGGAGCCATCAACCTAAACTAGCGTTCTCAAAGTGTGGTGTACTTCTGCTTGGGGATAACAAGCAGGCCAGAGTCGGAGGACCTTGGCTTGCAGACAGGGACATAGCTGGTCAGCAGGTAGAAGAGGTACTCGCGACCTGTGTGATGAAGGGCATTGTAGGTGAGCAGAAGAATTTTGAAAGTAATCCTGAACTTTACAGGTAGCCAGTTGAGCTGTTTAAGACTGGGTAGGTGATGTGTTCACGTTTTTTACATCTGGTAAGGATCCTGGCAGCAACATTTTGAACTAGCTGCAGTCGGTTGATGGCGCGTGACGGAAGACCACCATAGAGTGTTGCAGTAGTCGAGTCGAGAGGAGACAAATACACGACAAAGTATCTCTGCGTCCAAGAGGGAAAGGAAGCGATGGACTTTGGAGATGTTTCGAAGGTGGTAGAAGGAAGGTTTGACCACAGAGGAGATATGGGCATCAAAGGAGTGGTTGCTGTCAAGAGGTTCAGTGCAGTTATATTGAGATTCTTAAGTTGAGTTTTATGTCCTACTAGAAGGAGTTCAGATTTCCTAGTGTTGAGCTGAAGAAAATTTGCATACATCCAGGCCTCGATGTCTTGGATGCAAGCCGGTCGAGTTTTAAGTAGAGCTGGGTGTAATCAGCATAGAAGTTAAACATGAGGCTATGTTGATGGATGAGGTGACCCAAGGGAACAATGTAGATGTTGAAGAGGCCCAAGAACAGACCCTTGAGGGACACCACAAGTGGCTGGGTTTGCAACACTACTGCATCCATCATAGAAAACAGACTGCATGTGTCCAGATAGGTAAGAGAGACAGGTTCCAGAGATCCTAGCATATTATTAATCAATCATCACATAATTGCCAAGTTGTGGTGTTGATGAAGAATTTTTTTTTTATTGCCCGTTTTGTCACAGTGTAAGAAAAAAAAAGGTTTGTTTTATACGCAATGCATGGGTGCAAGTAGTGATTACATTTGTTGTAGTGATAGTGAGAGTATTGATTTGGAAATGGAACCAGCATAATAGATTTGTGAGTTTTCTCCCTAGTTTAAGTCTGTATTTTTTTTTTAATAGATTTGTTTGTATCTTTTGTTGTTGTGGACTATTTAGCTGTCCCTGTAGTTGCTATTCTGTCTCTGGCAGTGTGAGGTTTTATTTATTTTTAAAAAGGGAAACAGTGATGCAATTTGATTACACTTTTCTAATGTGACCGCGTAGGTGCTGTGAAACTCAGGAAAGAACAAAAATGCAGCACTCAGATTGGCAGAAACACTTTACAGCATGGTGATGCAGAATCGTTATCGGCCTGAAATGGGATGTTGGTGTGGTTCAGTTTTGTATACCATGTGAAGGATTTCTGGGGACTGTCCTGGTTAGAGGACTCCTAATCGGTTGTGCATTAATGATCTGAACAATTAACTGAATATTTGCAGAAAAGCAGACTTGACTACTTATTACTCCCAAATCAAGGGTTGTCCCATATTCCTCCAGAACAATTCAAACACCTATGTCATTCAGATTCCACATACAGGGCTTCTAAGGTTAAACCTGTGAGAGGTTTATATAAATGTCACCAACCCAATGACTTTTTATATTTGTGCACACATTTGAAGTTCCTAATTTTATATCCAGTTATCACAAACTGCAGCCGTAGCAGCATTCTATTTAAGTTTAAAGTGTTATTCTCTTTCTTGCGTTGTTCCCTGTGTCTCAGCAGCACAGGGTATTCCAGTTTGTGAGTTGCTTAACATTTAAGTCCTTCTGATTTATGTCAATAACACTGAACAAAGTATAGTTCTGTCTATTGCAGTAGTATTATAAGTTACCAAAATGAGTTCCCTGAAAGACAATCTGATGGTTACACTGTAAAATAGGATCATTCAGATGCCTTTCCACCCTCATATATTTGGAAACATCCAAGTCTAAATAATATCCCTTCAAGTGAGCTCATTAGAGAGATTACCACATTTTAACAAGAGGATACAATATCAGCTTTCGTCTTTTGAGTCGGCTGGTGGGACAGTACCAGGATTTCTGCACATTAAAGAGGGAATCACTGTGTACAATGAAACTTCTATAGAGGAGGCCAACATCGGAACACAAATGCAAAGCTGGCAGGTAGATGCAGGATTGGCTGCAACCCTGGGAAAATGTCACTGATGAATGTCCTTTGTGTGGCTGGAGAGAAATCGGAGAAGCCTTGGCGGTGTCATATAGCACTCTGTACATTGTGCATATTGTCTAGCAGGGTTAGAGACTAACGTTCGCCCAAGGCGAATTAAAATTGATGAAGGCTAGCTGATGTCTGTGTCTCCTGTAGTCTTGTGGGCGAGAGCTTGGATTAAAAAGGGCTTGCATTAAAAAAAGGTGTGTAGAAGAGGAAAACTAAAATTCATAATGCTTACAAAAGTCATTCAGAAATTAAACCTCCCTCATCTCCCCTTATCATGCCAAATTTTGCATTATTTTGAGATATGCAAATGCATCAGCGTTTCATTGAATTTTGTCTGTGTGATTACTTGCACTATTTATTCATCGCTGTGGTTTAACTGAACTTTCGGTTTAAACAATGTACTTTTTTAGACCTCAAAACAGTATAAAAACGACCATTTCCTCACATTATGTTTTCATTTTTTAATGATGTATTCAGCCTTCTCATTTCCAGCAGGTGGACAGCTAAATTGCCATCTACTTTGCCAGATGAGCTGCCTATAACAGTTATTTCAAGAGAAAAAAAGTTTACAGTGCTCGTATGTTGCAGTGAATAGTATTCAAAATGTTTATTTTCTTCCAATTTTCACAATTCACTACTTATGTAAGTAGAGCAAAACATTCCCTCTCTGAGGGCATTTTATTTCTGGCTTATGTTTCCATGGACACAGTGAATCGCGATGGACCAATTGGTTTCGAGCTTACATGTGATGTGGGGGATGAAGGCCGAACTGTACAATCATATACTGTAACCATACGGCAGTTATGAAATTGTATAATTTTTTTAAACAAACAACCAATATTTTCTATGTAAGATTGTCTTTTTTTTACTCAATGTATGAAGTACAGTGTGTATATGTTATAGCATTGTAAAATGTCTTATGCATTGACTTAGAAGATCGATCTGAAACCTAGCACTTACGATTAATTCAGGAAACAATATTCGCGTTGTGCAATTAATGAATATGACTGATGGATTATTTAATTATGTGCTTTGTTTTGCTGATTCAGTCTTTTTATTAAACGAAAAATATCACTATGTGAGTTACAAGGTGTACCGGTCATATCTTTTTGCTGCATAATCACTTGCTGTAAAACTGGTCAATCAATCAAGTAATATTATTGACAGTTTACAATCATAATGCAGATAAAGTACACACACACAGACACACACACATACGCATAAAAACATACTGTTATCTATCTATGTTTAAATAGGCATGGTACTTAAGACCACTAAGGACAAAGATTCATTATTTTTAGGACGACTATCTAAATTCCCTTTTTAAGAAGTTCAAGTCAAATGGAAATATATTTTCAAACTTATGCACAGTACGAATCTATTCCTCCTCTTCTGTTGATGTCACACTTGCCATGTCTTCCAAAAACACAGCCGCAAATTATTTTGTATATTAGGCAAGAGCAGCAGTCAGAGGAGAGAGGGTAGTTTTGCGCGAAGTGTAATGCTATAAAGTACTTTTTTTACCCGGCAGAAAAGGGAGAGGAAGAAGCAACGCGCTGGTGTCGTTTGTGTATAAAGAAGAAATAAAATAAAACATTCAAGGAAAAGTAATGCATTGTTAAATGTTCATAATAAATCCTTGATGTGCTCGCTGGTCGTAGAGTTCTGCATTAGTTAAGCAGTCTTAGTAGTGGTTCATCATGCATTGTTTGGTTGAGTCACACATTGCATATACATGCGCCAGCTTCCACATGGCTAAGTACACATGTACATCACATCAACCACAACAATCCTCTTTTTGGGAGACAGCAAAGTTTTCAACGTGGTACAGACCCTCACATGGCCATTTCAGAGGAGGAGGCAAGTCCTCTACTTCTTCCTGACATGTCTTACAACCCAATCCCCCCCCCCCCCCTTACCTCTACCAGTAGGGGGAAGGGTTTCTCATTTTATAACAAACTGGCAGAACATAAAAGTCAATCCCTGGGTCCTCCGGATAATACATCAGTTACAAAATACCATTATACTTCAGTAGCAGGCATCATCAAAACACTGCTGGTCTGGTCATGGCCACAGTAAAACTTCCTGCAAAAAGAAGTCCAGTCCATGCCCCTTTCCCATGCCATAGACTAGATCCCCTCATCTTCTGAAGAGCAGGGCCATTACTCAAAATACTTTTTTAATTCAGAAAAAGAACAAGATACATCATAAATATCATATGGGAGATACTGAAGTTGGAGAAGGAATCTATGAAAAAGACCTAGGAGGTTTTTGTTGACTTGGAAATGTCTTCATCTAGACAATGTGGGGAAGCTATAAAAAAGGCTAACAAGATGCTCAGATACATTGTGAAAAGTGTTGAATTTAAATCAAGGGAAGTAATGTTAAAACTGTACAATGCACTAGTAAGAACTCATCTTGAATATTGTGTTCAGTTCTGGTCACCTCGCTATAAAAAAGATATTGCTGCTCTAGAAAGAGTGCAAAGAAGAGCGACCAGAATTATTCCGGGCTTAAAAGGCATGTCATATGTAGACAGGCTAAAAGAATTGAATCTGTTCAGTCTTGAACAAAGAAGACCAAGTGGTGACCTAATTCAAGCATTCAAAATTCTAAAAGGTATTGACCGTGTCGACCCAAGGGACTTTTTCAGCCTGAAAAAAGAAACAAGGACCAGGGGTCACAAATGGAGATTAGACAAAGGGGCATTCAGAACAGAAAATAGGAGGCACTTTTTTACATAGAGAATTGTGAGGGTCTGGAATCAACTCCCCAGTAATGTTGTTGAAGCTGACACCCTGGGATCCTTCAAGAAGCTGCTTGATGAGATTTTGGGATCAATAAGCTACTAACAACCAAATGAGCAAGATGGGCCGAATGGCCTCCTCTCGTTTGTAAACGTTCTTATGTTAGAAAAGTTCAAGATGGTATCTATAGCCAAGATGCTCCAACCATGGGACTGGTTGATTTCCATAGATTTAAAGGATGCCTACTTCCATCTCTGTTCACCAGCTACAGGAGATATCTCAGTTTCTCCATCCAGGGCCGTCGGTACCAGTTCCGAGTGCTCCCTTTCAGGATTTCCACATACCCCAGGGTGTTCAGCAAGGTGATGTCCGAGGTAGCAGCACACCTCAGAGGTATGGGCATCCACATCTATCCCTATCAAGACGACTGGTTACTGAGAGCTCCCTCCAAGGAAAACTCCTTAGAACAGAAGGACAAGACTCTTCTGCTTTTTCAAAACCTATGCTTACTGATCAATCAAGAAAACTCATCACTCTCCCAATCTCAGTCTCTTGTATTGCTGCGGGTCTAGTTCAATACACTAACAGGAAGAGTGTACATCAATGAAGAGAGGGTGACCACAATTTACCAACTGGCAAGTCACTTCAAAGTAGGACCCAGACCAACAGCACTGCTATTTTAAAGCAGTTTTTAAAGCAAATGGTTACAGTGCTTTCCCTTGTTTCCCATTACACATGAGGCATACTCGGTAGTCTCCTTTCTTCATGGAACCCTTCCAGATTCCCTTCACATCAAAGTCATCCCTGGAGCTGCAACAGAAAGCAGTTGGTGGTGACTTTCACCGTGGGTGAGTATGGGGCTACCACTGTCTCCACATCCCCCTACACTTTGTCTTCACACAGACGCTGGGGAGCAGACTTGTCGGAGGCTCAGGTTCAGGGTATACCGAGACAGACTCCTCCCCATAAATGATCTGGAGCTCCTGGCAATCTTTTTAGCATTGAGATACTTCAGCCCAGTTTTTAAGAGGAAAGGAGATCAAAGTTTTTATCTACAATACCACAGTGCTGAAATACATCAACCACCGGAGGGGCACAAAGTCTTGGGAGCTTTGCCTCCTATCCATGAAGATATAGAATTGGTGCAGAGCACAGGATATTACAATCCGGGTAACCTATTTACACTGATCTGAAAACAATATTGCAGATTCACTCAGCAGAGACATGAGCCCCCCTACGAGTGGCAGATCTGCCCAACGGTACTACACTGGGTATCAATACACTAGGCCATCCACAAGTAGGCTTATTTGCGACAACAGAAAACCCTCAAGCCACTTTTCTGCTCCTGTTTTTATCAGAAAGCCATTTCAACAGACGGTCTGTTCATTGCATCGTCAAGAGACCTAATCTATGCATACCCACCCTGCCACTAATCCCATCAATAATCGGTAAAGTAAGAAGAGACAAGGACAGGCTCATCTTGATAGCACCTTACTGGCCTGATAGGATGTGCCAAGTGGCCAAAGATGGTATTGCAGGGAAGCACACGGACAACAGAAGTTTCGTTTGCAAATTCCCCCCCCCCCTCCCCCCTTTTTTTTTTTCTTTTTTTTTTTTTTTTTAAGTTACAGGAACTGAACAGAATGAAATCATAAAACAATTTAAAGAAAAACAAAAACTTTTTACAAAAGAAAAAAAAATCCTAAGTGCAGGATGATTAAACAGTTTTTTTGGCAGGACACTCTTCCTTTTTTCTCTCACAGCCTCCCTTCTATACCCAGAGAGAAACCAAAAATCAAACAAATAACGTAAAAATCTATTTACATACAGTTGGCAACTATTATATAAATATATCAGTGTTACATAAAATCACTAGTTTTTATATTATAATTCTACCTAGAATCATTTAAAATAAATGTGCAATTTTATTTATTTATTTTTTTTTTTTTTACAACACCCCTTTACTTTAATAACGGCATGGTCTGCCCTTCAGTTACACACCGGTAACAGTTAATTTGGCTTGTGCATTGCAAACAGGTTTTAAGGTACAACCGAGGTAATATCTGCCCCTCACAAACATGGCGCCTCATTGTACTGCTCGGCTCGCACAAACATGCCGCCGCCCATGCGCCACACTGATGCTAACAAACGCCATTTACGAACAAACCAGTAAGTATTTGCTTCTAAACTAGTTTTACTTTAGTTTTACTTGTATGGATAGGTAAGCTTACTGAATAACAAACTATGTACTTCCCTGCGAATGTGCCCCTTCACAAGGGAACACGCCCTGAGCATTCAGCATCGCTCGAATACTGATTCTTCTGTTTGTCTTCCTTTTTTCCTGTCCTGGCATCCACCCGCGGCCTCCTCCAACCCCACAGACCGAGACGGGGCCCCCTGCACTTACCGGTGAGCCCAGAACAACGGGATGATGCTCCATCTTAATCCGTCAGGACTTCAACTGACTGGAGGATGAACAGCAACTGTTAAAAGAACAAGGCTTATACAGGCAAATGGAGAGAATTTATCTGCTGGTGCAATTCAGAATCCTTGTACCATATCCTACCTTGGTCACCGGTTTCATAAAGGTCTCTTTCCTCCATCAAGGTTCGTATTGCTGCGATTTCCAGCATTTTACCTGGCTGGGAAGGCCATCCGGTGGGTTCTCATCTTATTATTTATTAGGAGCGTTAACCATCTAAGACCCTGAAGAAATCATATTGTTCTGCAGTGGAACCTCAGTCTAATACTTAGGACCATTTGAACCCATGGCCACATGTGAACAAAAGTTTCATTTTTAGTCGCTGTAACATCAGCAAGAAGAGTAGGTGAACGCCAAGCAATGGTCATCAATGCACCATATTTCCAATCCTATAAAAATGGGATTGTTTGCAGACCTAACTCTCAGATTTTACCAAAGGTGATAAATGAGTTTCATTTATAACAGGTAATAACATTTCCTAATTTTCACCCAAAAATCTCACAAATCTCAAAGAGGCCAAACATCAACTGATTGATGTCCGGAGAGCTTTACATTTTTACATTCACAGGACCTGCGAGATCAGACCATCAGGGCAACTATTTATCTATTAACTCACAAACCCAGGGCAACCCAGTTTCTAAACAATTTCAAACTGGATTACTTCTTTCATTTTATTCTGCTACAATCTTGATATGAAATCAGCCCCAGGATCCAGTGAGGGGAGTGGCTACTACCTGGACAAAACAAAAATCTGTCCTAATACAGGACATCTGCAATACTGCAGGGCTCCTTTGAGACTTTTTTTTTTTTTTTTTTTATTAAACATTATAATTTAGATGTCTCTTGTCTCAACCTACTTTTGCTCACTCAGTGCTGTGTGGCATCGCCTACTAAGATGTAACCTTCCACCTTCGTGTGTACATGCTTTTGTATAGTTCACTGTGTGGAGCTCATCAGACATGGCAAGAAGATGAATATTACCCATAATATGAAGAAACTTTGTACTACATGAACCCTACACCCCCCCCCCCCCCCCCCCCCCCCCTTTTTTTTTTATAGTCTTATTTTTCAAAATGTGGGTAAGTGTTTATTTGGTGCAGGTTTTTATGCCAGATATACAGTGATCTACGGGTTAGAGATCTGTTTCTCTTGACCCAAGCAAAATGGAGACCAGGAGTTCACTGTGTGTTCATCATCCTACGAAGAAACCATATTACAGGCAATCTTCATACGTATGTGGTTGTTTCAAAGTGCGGAAATGGCTATTCACGAGCTATTTTATGTTTTTATGTCTAACAGGTAGATTTAATTTATAATACCGAAAGTTTACATTTAAACCATGGCCATGAATATATTTATGATGTATTCCATTTTTTGAAGTAAGTGTAAAATAATTTTCCAAAAATGTGCACTGGAGTTTGAGATCTGGCCTCTTAATTCGTTGCAGGAAGAGTGATTTTATTACCCCCCCCCCCCCCCCCCCCCAAAAAAAAAAAAAACATAACAAGTGCTCAGCCATTTCTGTTCATATATCGTTATTGCAGCCATTTTGAAAAGATCTTTTGACCAGTGTACCAATAGGAATAAATCAATTTTTCTTGCAAACTGTTCTGCGAATCAAAGCTTATTGCTGTAATCTAAATACATATTTTCATTTTGAAAAACAAACAATTTCTGTAAGGCCCTTGTAGTAATCTAGTGTAGAAGGAGTACCACTTAACAGAAATGCTGCTGCAGTTTAAAGCACTCTAGACACTACAGTTCACTAATGAAGGAACACCTGCAACCTGCTGTTTTTTTTTACTAGTTTGCCATTTTGATTGTATATGTATCCAGTAGCTGTTTTGCTGTATGGCTTTCTTTACCTTTTTGGTTATAACGTTGCCTGGATTTAGATGGAAATATACGGCCCGAGACTTGAAATTACAGCGTATATTTTTTGCTTACCACAAGATTTCTTGAAAAACAAAACCCCTCGATTTAGTTTTGCTTCAATCAAAGCACCAGCTGATCTGCTGCTGTGGAGAGAGCTTTGGTAAGGGACCTTGGTAATTTATATTGTATTGAGACAGATCAAAGCTGGCTAAATAACGCATTAAACCCAACAAGCTGGCATGTTACAATAGATGTTTACCAGATAATGCAGCATTAATTAAGCTGGCAAACTCAATGAAGGGAAGACTACAGTAGCACACCGGAACACTGAGAGGAACAGAGTCTTAAGTCTAGGACTTCCTTTAATGTAAATATTATTTCAAGTTGTAACTAAAGTAAGCCTAACATAATGTACTTGGCATTTATGTATGTTTAGGTAAAAATATCTCTGGCTGAGGTCTTTATACATATTTAGTTTTTAGAGTTTGCTTTTTGGTGCGTGGTAAAGATTGTATTTGCAATCTTTGTAAGCAATTACTAATGTAATGTGCATACAGATGTAATTTCAGTTAGTAATGTATTATGGACTTTTTTGCTTGTAGCCATATGTTAGGATTGGGGACCATTGTGCTAGGCTGTTATGTCACTAGTTTTGTGCTATAAACTGATAAAATTATTGCAATGCAATGTGATATTCTTGAAGATTATATCTGTGAATGTATAATCTCAACATTTTACAGCTTGATGTTTCTGGCATATGTCTGAGATGCTAAAGCACTAACTTAAAAATACCTCATGTCTGTTTTTAAGAACTGTGATGCAGATAAAGCAGTGACAAAAATAAACCCTTTCTAAACTGGTAACTTGGATACACAGCATTGAAGAAGGGTGCCTTGTAGATTTGTTTAAATGAGTATAAATTCAAATTTAGGGCACAACATACTGCAAGCTTACATGAGGGAGGGACTAGCCTTATTTCTTGTAAGCCTGTCACTTGTGCTGTTCAAACCCCTGAAACCCCTCTTTCAAAAGTCACGGTGGATTTGATTTGATAGTAATTATTCAGCACTGGGTAACTAATATCAAATCCACCAAGTGTATTAAGTCAATTTAGCGCTGCGCAGTGTTTGGAATACTTTTTAAAAATATAAAAACTTGTGGTTGGCAACGATATGAAAATTTGACATCCATATTGTGCATGTGTTTTGATAATGATCTCGATTAAAACGGAATTCTTCCAAAACACATAAAATATAATCACAGAAGTGCAATTATATATACTTAGTGGTATTTTGCTTCATAATATCCATGGAGTAACCCCTACGGATATGCCAGACTTAATGCAGAATGCAAATAGCGTTTGGTATCTAAATGCCAATCAATGAAATAAATGTTTAACTAATACTTTAGTGTGTGGTGTATCTGCCTTCGCAGCTGACAAGGATTGGTATGCATAGGGCTTACTGTATCTCACTATAACATAAACATGATTATACTGTGTTAATATTTTAACAATCAGGAGTATGTCTCTGCAAGCTTTCCATACGAGAATGTTCGGTAATTTCCACAAAGGGTTCCCTCATCTCTTTATGGAGAGTGCATGTAGTGGGTGATATTTCTGATATAACTGCGCAAAAAAACTCCATTCTTTTTATTTAAAAAAAATCCATCATAGCAAATTGATACTATTGTGAAAACCTCATGGGAAATTTGATGTTTAGCATAGTAGTTTTGATACGCCATGTTTTGTTCACTAAAATTTGTAAAATTGTGCCCTTTATTGATCAAGCAAAAATTTTAATCCCACAATATTGCAATGTGGAAATTTAGTATTAATATTGAAAATATCGATGTTGGTGACTATCACTGATAAAGAAAAAAAAAAAAAAAAAAAAAAAAAAAGGAAAAATTGTGATATCTGGGAAAAAACAACAACCTTGGAATTGCTTGCTTACACAGTTTCTTTGTGTGGGTTGCATAGCTAAGGTTTGCCCATGTACTGTAAATAGAAAAACATTATCCATCTTGTATAAATACATTCTAATTCCAAATTCCAAACTAATTTCACATTTTTTTTTTTTTTTTTTCCTGACAGCTGTGTAGAAAAACAGGTTGATTTTTGGTTTATTTATACAGTACAATGTGCATGATAATACATCAATGTACTGTGCAGGTTATTATTCGAATGAGGCGACCTATTTATTTTCTTTAGTTACTGTATTCCCTTTGTTGAAAGCTGAAATTAAGCAGGAAATTAAAGCTCATCAAATTAGAGCTCATCCAGTGTGTGGTTTATTTACTGTTGCCCATTTAAAGTAGTTATGTTAGCTTGAGGCTAAATCTAGTCTCTCCGTCCCTTTTCTAAGTATTCACGGAGCTAGTAATTCTCTTACCTGTGCAATTAATTGTTGTGGATATGGTGCCTTGGTAATGTCGGATGACGTGACCTCAGTTGTTGTGTATTGTTTTAGGTCATTTCTGGTTACAAAAGCAAGTCAGTATATTTTACCATAAAAAATTGATTGCTGTAAAGTTTCACAAAAACTGAAGGAGCATGGTGGGCTGGTAAAAAGACAGCAGTGTCATGTTGGGTTGGAGAAGTCTAAAAGATTTTTTGATGCCCTCCAATTTATTTTGTATATTCAAAAACTGCCTGCTTGGTTTAATGTTAAGCCAAATATTTAAAAAAAAAAAAAGTGTGGGTCCGGTTAGCCGAGCTAACCTGTTTTTTTCCCACCCGACCCCGATATTTTTTGCTGATAATGAGCTACATTTTTATATATCAATCTGAAAAACTGACAACGGTGTGCGGCCTCGTTTTCGCTCTTGTGATTTTCTAGAAACCTTGCACAAACAAGGTCTTAAGTTTCAGATAAATTGTCGCCAACTACCGGTGTCTAGGAAGTAAGTTGACCGCGGAAGTGCAGTAATGCAAAAGTAAGGCGGGGGAGCCGTTTGTTTAAAGGGGAGGTTCACTGCATGGCTTTTTATTTTTATCTGAGCGTTTTATTTGAAAGACTGTGTATGTTTGTATGTGTTCGTGCCATGTATGAACTTTTAAAATGTGTAATCAACGACTTTAATATGGTAAATTTGTTTTAAACCCGTCTGTTTTCTATAATGTCGTCAGTCAGATGTTGTTTGTGTGATCGCTGAGATTTATTTATATATATTAAATGATTTAACATGTCAGTGTTGTCAGTCTTTACTCAAAATTAAAATGTTTCAGTAATATAATCTAATGAGATGCTGCATCCGTAATATTAGTATGACAAGGTAGCATTTTTACATTTTAATATTAGTATAGCTGTAAGTATATTAGTATAGCTATAGATGTGATTGATGTTCATCATGGCCTAGTTAGTAATCGCAGCATGGAGCTCAATTTTTTTCATCCATGACTGAAACTCATGCTTAACTTTTGTAAAATCGCTTGCATACCTCTCCAAAACAAGAACACCTCCAGAAATGCAAAGTAACGTTAAATATCCAACACATTTTGCTAGTTAACTTTTGTTACACAAACAGAAATACCCATTATCACAGGCTACTTAAATTTAATTTTAAATGATGTATTTGTTGAAAATATATATTACAGCGATATTCATATTCCCTTATCTAGCATCACTGTCAAATATATCCAATCTACTTATTAATAAAAATTATTCTTACAAAATTAATTTAATTATTTGTTAGGCTAATATATCTGGATCTACAGCGATATTCACATATTTTATCTAGCGTCATACTGTCAAAGGCATCCGATCAACTAATTTATGTAAATTATTAATATATACTTATATTGTTTGTTAATTTATCTAATCAACTTATTTCCTAGGCTCGATCTACTTATTTCCCAGCCTAAGGCTCGTAGACATTAGAAACAATGGAACCTCTCCTTTTTCCCAGCTTTTCCCAGTAGACTTATTTCCTAGGACACCGGCAGTTATTTTGCAAAACGGTTGTTTGAAAAATGCGACAACATAAAATAATTAAAAAAATATATATATTTTTAGTCACAGTTTGCCACAAATCATTATGGATTGCCCTGTATATACTGTATTATAAAATTATAACAATGTTCAGATCAGCTGAATAACTTTGAAAAGTCTTCACGGTTACCATAAAAAAATTTCCTGGATTGAAAGCGCTTATACACAGCCTCCATTTTAGGACATCTTCAGTCGTCACCCCTCCTCGAGTCAATCGTCAGGCATCGGTCCTCTTCTAGGGTTTTTTTTTTTTTCGGGGACAGTGAGGGGTTGGACAGAGTTGTCTGAATCACCCAATCAAACAGGATTAAAAAAACATTTGGTGCTTCCATTGGACAAAACAGATGTCAGTGTAGCTGCTGATTTGGTGCATGCGTTTTTACCTTTTTTCAGCATTTAATATGTATACTGTAAAAGCTTTTAAAAAATACTTTAAAAGTTACGGTGTGCAATTTCATTATTTGTTTGGATTTAAATTAAGGCAAATCTTCTCCGCATATGGCATCAGACATAACTGTTTGTTTGAAGAAAGGGTTAGTGTTAGGGTTAAGGTGTATCTGTACTTGTATGTTGTCCAGGCTTGCTCTAAACAAGATTAATCGTTTTCATTGTATGATAACTAATCTAAGTTAATCAGCAAAAGGGCATATACTTATGAATATATTGTGAAAGATACAGGAACTGATAATTTGCTTAATTAGACCTTTTTACTTGTTTTCAGCTCTTGAACAGTTGCGTATTTCAGGTTAGCTGTAACATTTGATAAGTAACTTGAAAATTGTCAGTTCATTTAAAGGTCTAGTTAAGTAATTGAGAGCTCGGTTGGAATAAAAACCAGCAGCTGCAGGGGGTCCCCAGGACCAAGTTTGAGTGGCCCTGGAACTAAATTATCACTTGACTTCTTTTTTAGCAGCTCACACTACTTATTCGGTAAATGAAAAAATAAATAAAATAAAGTTTACCTATCTACCTACCTGTCACAAAGACGGCCGAAGTGGGCGGCGTCAGAACCAGGAAAAGGAATGAACGACAGAGGTGTTGTTTGGTGGAGCTGAGCGAATGTTTTGCTCAGCATTTAATAAACAGAAAAGAAAATAAAAAGGTTGTACAAACAAACACATCACATGTTGCCAAAACAAAGAGTCAAACAAAACGGACAAATACTAAACAAAAATATGGTGAGCAGATATTTTACTATTCTTATTATAATTACAATTACTACCTCAGTCTCCTATCCCGTTCTCCACTCACCGAACACCCAACCGCGAGTGAGTAAAACATGCATCTATATATACTGTTGTGCTGGGATTCAATTACTAATTAATTATTCACTTGAATCCCAGCATGTGAATTAATCATGTGCAACCTCGTGCTCACATATTAACTACTTTAAATGTACATGAAGTGATGTACAATCTCATGCCTAAATACAAATATACATTTTAAACACTCGTGTTACACAGACCCGTTTTATATCCTGTGTACCAATGACTATACACCAACATTTAACAAACCACACGCAACATATAACAGATAATATACACAGGGAAGGGCAGTTTGTCACACTACCCTATATTTTTTTCTCCCAGTGTAACCAGAACCACACATATTTTGTTATTTGGCCTTGCTCTATTACTGTTAATATGAAACCAGTGCTGAAAGAGATGCTAGTCGCGTATTGAGAAGCTAAAAACAAGAATCATACCTTGTGGGATTTTGTTTCCTGTGCAGTTTGATTTAACAAGCACTCCCCTGTTTGGGGGAGTGGGGGGGGGGGGGGGGGGGGGGGGGGGGGGGGGGCTTTGCTTAAAAAAAAAACAACTCTTGCTGTTTTAAAACCTCTAATTCTACATCAGTAAACCGTGGTAGCTATTCTGGACCGTCAATGTGTTTTTAATAGTAGATTACCTAACACTGTGGCCACACCCTGTAGTAAGTGATTTCAGGTTAGCTTCTGGCTTCCATGCAGACCTACTGTTTGCTTCACAAGGCAGATTTAATAATAACATTGTGTCCTGCGAGACCATCCCCACGATAACCATTATAGTGAGTTTGTGTTTTATTATATGATGATAGTGAGTTGATTTCCAAGGCTGTCATTTTGGTAGCATCCTTAGATAGCAGTGGGAGTTAAGTTGTTAATTCTAATCTGTTTAAAATTACAATGATTTTTGTTTAATAAAGCTGTTTTTTTATTTTTTATGATGATAGACAGTCAGTCTTCTGTGGTAACCCAATCATAAGAAAACTAACACTCCAAATTGAAAACAAAAGTTTTGGCCCTGAATCTGAAACAATTGTCTGCATGCAGCTTTGACTTTGTATTTTTTGAAACCTGAATATTGTTAATTTAGCAGGGTTTGCAATTTTTTCGAAATGTGAGCTACACACTATTCATATTTAAAAATGAGTTGGTGAACTTTAAAATGTTGTGCAGATTTTATAGTATTGTACTCTAAATGTGTATCTGAACAATCTTGTCTAAGCTATATAACAAGTGAGAGTGCACTGTAGGTTTGGTAGACTGAACACACTTTATCGGTCTTCTGGAGGCTGCTTGTGAAGTAGCTGCCCTTTTTGAAGTTTGTTTTTTGTTTGGTTCCAGCAACGGTCACTGTTTGTTTCTCTGCAAGTGGTTGCAAAGGAAGATGATGACTTGCTGAATGTAAGAGACTCAGAGGGGTGGACAGTATTACCCTGTCAGTTTCAACATGGGCACAGGCAGTTGAGAACGAGGATGAGCATGCATACTGTGTGAAGTAAAGGGGTGTGGAACTGAGAGTTAGCGCTCCCAGTGATGGAGGTTAGGACTGGGGTGAAGAGCGGTGCAGTTAGTGAGTGTCGAGGCCTTGCCCTTGGGACAGTTTGGTTGGCTAGCCAGTAGCCAGCTGGCTGTCTGCTCTTTTGCGACTCCTGTTCTCCACTGCTTTAAAGAGCGATTAGCAAATATTTACATAGTAACATATTACTGGTTTATTTTGTTTTTTAAATATCAATTAAAATATTTACCAAAAAGTGTTTCTTTTTAGTGTCAACTTTTATTTTGATTTCTCTATAGTACCATATTTTCAAGAGCTTTTATTTTCTAGTTTTAAAATATACTTTTTAGTGCAACATCATCATCATTATCTAAGCATTAAAATTGCCTCTGTCAGCTAAGAGACAATTTGGGTGTGTTGGATATCCCAGTGCTTGAAGTCAGGTCCCATCTATCAGTGATTTATGACTTCCAGTAGTTCAAGAGGGAGGCTTGATACAGCCCATGCACGAGCGACCCACGGAATGGGCTTTTCTAGTAACCCTTGCAGTTTGTAAGTCGCATGTATTGAGCTTTCTGCGTATCTGGCCCAGCAAGTCAATGAAACGGAGTGCTTTTTATATCGTGTTTACACGAATGACACTTCAGTATGATCGTGTTACACGATCATGAGCTGTTTGTTGTGTTGCTTAGAACTGCGTAACCAGATTTTTGGAGTTGTTTACGGACCACAGATTGGGAACCACTGATATACAGCATCATAAAAATAGAAACACAAATTCCTGCCTGACAATTATTTGGGATTTCAGCAAAAAACTGTAAAAATGAACAAAAACATGTTTGCTGGTACAATAGCAGGAGTTAAAAGGTGTATGTGTGTGTGTATGTATTTTTGTATGTGTATATATATGTGTGTGTGTGTATGTGTATATATATATATATATATATATATATATATATATATATATATATATATATATATACACACACACACACATTTACTGTGAAAATGTTACCATCAAATTGTGACTGTACATACTGCATTAAATAACTGCCTGATAGTTTAAATGGATCAGCAGTAGAATCCTGTACTACACTGCTATCGACTGCAATTGAGTCTGAAAATTAGGTCAACTCAAGCCTTTGAGGTACACTTGTATTTGTTGAGGGTGAGCTGAAAACAGACAAGTTGGAGATACACTCTGTATATGAAACTTGGGCCTGTATTCACCAACAAAGGACTACAAACTACACATATGAAATGATCTTCTACAATAATGATAATATTGCTAGTAATAGTTGTAATTTTCTTGGATGTATAATGTATAGAATTACTTTGGAAAACAAACCAGCAGAAATTCCCAGGGAAAATGTCTCTGCTTTTCTACAAAGTTATAGGAAGATAATATTTGTGTTCTCGAAACCTGTTCCCCCTCCAAAGAAACCGTTGGGTTATTATCATAACCCTGGTTCCCTTTCAAGTATGAAATGTAACCGTTAACGAATGGGTGAGTGTACCCAAGTCGTCGCAAGGGCATGATTGCAGAATGACTGGAATGCTGCAGGGCTAAGCAGAGGCTGCCCTGTGTGTTACCTTTCCGAACCCTAGTAGCAATGTCACAATTTTAGCTTTTTCATTATCACGATATTTGAAATGATCGCGATATATTGAGTATCGCAATAGTACAGGTCTGATTTTGAAGTTATTTGTAAAGTTTTCCCTACACCCCAGTAAGTAGCTAGGGTGAAAAATAGCTGGCTGCTGATTGTGTTCAGGTGATGGGTGATGCAGTACAGGAATAATCACAGGCAGGCAATTGTAATCTAGTTAGAAAAACTTTATTTTGTTATTCCCTTTCTGGTGACCAAAACAATAAACCTCCTGCAATTCACACCTATGCGTAAACCACAGAGGGTATTTACACAAACGGTTCTGCACAACCAAAATAACAACACAGTATTGATCCTCCCCACAATAACACAAGACACGGTCACCAGTCCGGGTGCAGGCTGTAGTGCTTGTGGTGGGTGATAATTTATGAAAGACGGTGAGTGAAAAGTGCAGTGATGATCCGCTTCAGTGCTGTCCCAAGGCGACATCTCCGGATTTGTGCTTAGCTGACTAGTGATTACAAAAAGCCGCAGACAGTTACTAAACACACAAACAAAACACTCACAAACTTTTCTATTTCAAGGGACAATCTCCTGGTCCTTCCTGTTCCTATTTTAAATCAAGCAAAGGAAAAGATTAGCGTTTCTCTGGCCCGTTTTATGCTGTCCTGCATGACCTCTTGGTAAACGATTGCAGCTATGTCTATTGCTTGCAGCTGCTACCTCATTTACCTTCCAAGTCAATACATTCCTGCAACAGAGTCTCGCTTCCTTTCCAGGCTGACCGACTTCTCGACCTCTTATTATTTTATAAGGGTTGACTGGGAAGCCGCCCATAACTAGTTCCAAAGCCGGGGTTTTGAGGATCCACGACATTCAGCCTGTAGAACCTTGTGAAGGTATGGAGAGTAGCCACACCGCCGCATTGCAGATATCCTTGAGCAATGTCAAATGATTGGGAATACTGTAGTAGCTTAACTTGTCATTTTAAAAATTGCTGTGCTGAGGAAAACATTGATTTTTAATGAGCTGATTCAGTGTTCTGTTGCCAGTTCCATAATGGTGTATTAAGGTAAAAGTGCCTTAAGGTTCAATCCTTTTTTTTTTTTTTTAATTTAGTAGTCGCCAGTTTTTTGTATTTTCTCCCAATTTAGAATATCCAGTTATTTAAGCTCGGCTCACTGCTACCACTCCTATGCTGACTCGGGAGCGTGCTCCGTCAGCCGACCACTTCTTTTCACACTGCAGACTCACTGTGCAGCCACCTCGGAGCTATGGTGTTGGAGGACGACAACACAGCTAACAGGCAAGCCCATGGCTCATATTTTACTTGGACACCATTTTTCTGCAAGGTATTTGGTAACCTGTGCTGGAGTTCACCAAGCAGTCGTAGCAAATACCCTGCAAGTGGCGGCGGGCCTTCTCCCAAAGTATCAATGCATAGCGATACAGTCATTGGTTATATTCAGAGAAGATTCTCGGGTGTTCACTGGTTTGGTTGGTGTTGGCAGTGGCATCCAAGGTGACGTGAGAAAATGGTCTGCATTCTCTTGAAAACAGAGTAAGTGATTTTTTAATCGACACAAGCAGGTGTGATATTTATTGCCTCAATTTGCCATGATACTTAAAGATGTATGTAACTGTCTTGTAAATAAAATGGATCACATGTAAGTTTACTTTAGTATAACTAGGCTTGACAGAATTCGATTTTTTTTTTAAAGAATTTCAACGATAATATCAATGTTTATTTTTAAGATTTCATTTTTATTGATTTAAATTAGGGGTGGGAGGAGGAGACAATTTATTAATAAGACAGTGTACTGTTAAAAGATTTATAAAATCACGTCAAAATATACGAACATAAATATCCATAGATCAGTAAATCATAACTTTTAAATTATTCAGTTCGTTTGGTAGTGCATTTGTTAAAAAAAAAAAGAAAAAGTGAGAAATGTAAAAATATAATAAAAAAAAAAATTCTCGGGTCTTTTGTTAGTTACTGGAATGTATATTTATTCGCTAGGTCCAGCAAAGCTCTCCAAATGTAAGTTTATGTCTTTATTATAGTAGTCCACAAAATGCTGAGCTGTCCAGGTCAGGCTTCAGAGAGGCGCATGCGACGTTTGTCTTGAGCTTTTCTGAACAAACAGAATGATCTTTCCATAGACACTGAGGCACTGCGAGTGCACGTAACGTCACACCGGACATGACCGGCAGTGTCTGGATTTCACTTTTCTAGTAATAAAGTTATGTTATCACGGGGCATGTACAAAAAAAAAAAAATAGTGCAGTTTAACCGCCCGTGACAAACGTAACTGAGTACCATATGATCTTTCTCAACTTTAACCCCAACGTACCGTACTGTAATGATGTGCAGCATAAATTATTCACACCCAGCTGTCTGTTCTATTCGGATGTAAATATTCTACCTCCTCCTCATTGCATTTTATGCATGTTAATGAACTCTGATACGTTTTCAACCATCATTTTTCTTGCATCCCCTTTCTATAAATTTTGATTTTTAACGATAGAAAAATTTTTTTGGCCGGTCTATGAGAGTGAGGTGAAATCGATGTTGATCAACTTTTACCGATAAAAAATAAAATCCTGCCAAGCCTAAGTATGACTTTTAACTGCACATGCAAGTGGCCTACTTTCGTTTTTTTTTTACAACGTAAATTTTGTTTAAATTTTGTATGTTTTTATAAATGATCCCCAGCACTGTAGAATTGTGGTAAAACGGTTCACACTCTTCAAACCAGTCTCTTTATCCTTACAACTCAGAACTGCTGAGTACTTCCTGTTTGAACCCCATCCCCCTGCCCTTCCCATTCTAATACGGTAAACAGCAAATACTACCTTGGAAAGTAACAGCAATGTAGCCCAGAGTGTCACTAAATTAGAACAAGTAACTATTATTCTGCTTTGTAGTCATGTAGCCGATTTTTATAAGATTTTAGTTTTTTTTATGAAGAAAATTTAAACATGCACCATCAGATTTTTTTCTACTGCAACAGACAGGGTGTAGATTTTGTGTTTGAGGAAGGAGAGCAGCCCTCCTTAGTTTTGTAGTCTATGAAAAAAAAATCTGGATTCTTTGTATATAGTAATGTTTGTTTTTTATTTCATTTCTCTCTGTTCATTTAAAGTTGTATTTTCTGTTTATGTTCCCCCTCCCCCCCAAAAAAAACCCATCTATATCAATATTGTTACTTTATCAACTGTTATTTTAAACTATTTACAATGGCAATATTAGTTATTAAATCTTACGTAAACAACATTGCTGTACTGTAATGTTTTTAAACATTACAATATTGTTTTACCTTTTGCTTTAACAGACATTAACACTAAAGCAAAATACAGTAAATTACACTGAAACATTACAAGGTATTTGGACCTATGCACATATAAGCAAACCCATTACATACCATAGGAACTGTTGTACAATAAGTCGTTATTCTACATTTCCGAAATGAGGAACACAGCAAACAAACACTCAAAGAGAAGATAAAACATGTATCTATCCACTTTTTTTTTTTTTCAACTAAGAGTCGGAGAGCCGGAGGTTCTGCAACATCTTGCCCCAGATCTTTTCAAATTGAGCTATTTTTTTTCATCTTCTGCCAAGCTTTTTTCAGTGTTAAAATAGTAAAGCATTATGATTTTCCATTGCTGGGTTTTAGGAGCTAAGTTTGACAGTTTTGCAGGATTAGCTTCATTAGAACAAGTGAAGATAACTTCACTATCCAACCAGTAGGATACGTCAGGTTAGAGTCATGAATTGAATCATGGAGCTGGCAGAGGGAGGGGATCAAATGTATAGTAGTCTGTAAAATGGAGGACAGCTAGCTCTCCATCTCACTCCAGTTTCCTAATCTTCAAGCAACCCAACTAAAAAATCTATCAGGGAGTCTGTTTGTATTTACATTTTATTTGTTTAAAACATTCTGGGTGTCAAATTCTAGTTATTAGGGTTATATTGTGTTAAACGTAGGTTTTCGTTAGTAGTGATATCTGATGTTTGTACCCAGCATGCTTTACAGTTTAGAGCTACATTATCTCCACCAAGATCCAAATTCCATCTGTCATGCATTTTGTCTAAAGAGGAGTTGTTCCAAGATAAGTTGAACAGAGTATTATAAAGTCTTATTATTTTTAACCAAATCATTTATCTGATGTATACCAGAGCGCTCCAAGAGGGCCATGAAAGGGAACTATCTTGGATCCTGATCCAGGGATTATTCCAAAGTTTGTGTATATTTAGGAATTGTAACAGGTTTTTTTAATAAAGCTTTCATTTTAAACCAAGATCGAGTTGTATTATTAATTATGAAGTTCTCAGTATTGTGACTTCTGGTTTTTAAAAGAATATTCTTTTGGGATGAATTTGAGGATTTTTCTATATTTTATCCACAGTTGTTTGTCTGAAGCATTTATGATATGATAGAGATCCTTGTGAGACGAGAAGGTAAAGTTCAAGATTTGGAAGGTTTAATCCACCTTTTGATTTTGGGGAGTGACGCAAGTCTCTCTTAAGCCTGTGTGACTTTTATTGGAATAAATTATGGGATTTAAATTATATTGTTTTAAAGAAAGTTTTAGGATGAATACTAGGGATTTGAGAGTATAAATAAAAACTTGGGTAACCAAATCATTCCGAGTAGCTTCATTCTGCCATAGATATTAATAGGGAGGTCTGACCATTTTCTCAACTCTGATTTTAAGTTAGTAACTAATGGAAGAAAGTTAGCTTTGAATAGTTGTGTCTTACCCAAGCTTATAACCTTGAAATTTAAAACGTTCTTTTGTCTCTTAAATTCTTTAAGTATGTTAGGGACACTATGTGTTGTTATTAATTGACATTATCTATGTTTTGTTTTTTTATTAATTGTATATCCAGAGAGTAATGAGTATTCTTTAAAAATAGACATGACAAGGCTTTGACTCTATAGTGGTTAAATGGAGAAGTAAATCATCTGCATAAAGACTAGGTTTATTTTTTCCAGTATTAATCCCTTTCATTTCTTGCGATTTGTCTTATGTTATAGCAGTGAACCGGAATACAAATAACAATTGGGCTTTCCAAGTTGGGGAGAAAATAGGCGAGACCTACATTTTTTTAAAGAAAAGTTATAGAAATGACATTCATTTTAATTGTTATTGTTTCGTTTTTCTGCTTGGGGAGACCAAATCAACAATCTCTTTTGCCATGGTTCTTTCAAACAGTATTTGGATTTCAAGGATTCAGCAGCTTCTTGGAGGAATTCAAATTGTCTCTGATGGTTTCTATCCCACCCCCACAAGGTTGCTGGGACTTGATGCCAAGTTTGTAAAGCTGGGAGGACTGCTTGCAGCTTTATATTGCGTTCCAGTATCTCAGGGCTCTTCAGAATTTCAGTTTTATGGAAGTGATGCAATTTAAACGGTCATGTGAGGAAAGGCCGCGATCTAGCTGGATGGTGAGTTTATTGGTGAACATAGTAACCATGAAGGTGGTCATGTCGTTTTTTTCGATATCTTCTGGCACTTTGATAATTCTTAAATTATTCTGACGAGAGCGGTTCACAAGTTGGTCAATTTCGTCTATGCCATTCTGCTGCTTTGTTTCAAGGTCTGTGATTTTAGATTCTTGTGAGTCTCATTTCTTGTTAATCCAAGTCAACTCTCGAGACCACAGAATCCATCTTTTGAAGAGTGAGTTAATTTGAGTAGCCATCTTTTCGGTAAAATCCAGCATTTTGTCTAGTTTTTTTATTTTATTTTTTTTCATCTTTTGTTTTCTTGCATTGTCGATTTGGGCTGGGTAGAGCGAGACGCTGTAGAGGCCTGGTCGCTTGCTCTCACCACATGTACATCCAGTCTGAGGCTTCATCTCGTATGTAAAATTATGTTAACGAGGTTTCAGTAGTAGAGATTCAAAGTTGTCAGCCACCAAACTTTTTATTTTTATTGATTTTGACACTGAAATTTTAATTATAAACCGTGGATTCAGATGTCAAGTTCGGAGCTAACTAAAACCCAACTCAGTCGCACATGCACCCTCTCACAATCAAATAATTTGAAGGTTTATTTAAAAGATAAAAAGAAAATTGGGTCTGGGGCTTGAATTCTGAAGTGTATGCCATCGATACAGCCAATTCTACAAGGGATTCCTGATTTCGCCATGAACTTCTGCTTGACAATTTCTCTTTCATGTGGCTACGACACATACTGTGCAGTTGGTGCTGTAGTGCCATCGAAACTCTGAATTGAACGACAGGCAATTCGGTGTACATTCACCATATCTCCAACTGTATTTTGAAATGCTTTGTTGTCATAAAATCTCAGGTCAGTAAGCGTTTGCATGACTGGGGGAAGTGTGCTATTCCTGTCGGATCCGTGTTGTAAACCGGCTGAGTGTTCATCAGTTAATTCCATTAACTCACGTCTGTGAAAACGAAACCTTTCAAACAATTTGTTGTCATCATAACTTGTCCAAAGGGTTACTTCAGTCCCTCAGCCCATGTTCACGCCTCAGTGCTCGCTGGTACTGGAATCTATGCACTAAACGTAGCATAACATTTTTAAATTTAGATTTTATATACATTGCTCCAATTATTTAAATAAGTTACACCTGAAACTAAATCCTAACACCACAGTTTGAGGCATAAACAACTGCACGTGAATTAATAAAAGCGTGATTCCCCGTGCTCACATATTATTTTACTTGCATGCGAAGTGCTGTGCAATCCTTGTGCCTAAATACAAAATATACATTTTAAACACATGTGCTCGCAAACCATATTTATATCCTGTGTATGTTATACATACACACTACATACAACAGAAAACACTTAAACATAAAGGGGCAGGACACTGCCACATATGCCCTCATTTGTGCGCAGCACACCTGGCCTCAATGGCCACCTCCCCCCTCAGTCCCAAAGTCCCGGTTTATAGTCCCGGCCCAGGAACAGGGGCAGCAACGGGACAAAGGTGGAGGACCTCCCACCCCAACAGCGAAATTGCTGCAGGGAAAGGTGGTCTCCTGACCTCTCCCCCTTTTCATAGCCGGCAGCTCCCTCTGGTGGGGCTCCAGCCACACTGACCCCTGTGGCTAAGCAGAGCTGACAGCGACCCCTGGCGAAGCAGTTCCAGCAACCCCAGGCGATGCGGAGCGGCATCCTTGGGCGGAGCGAGGCAGGCATCCTTTGGCAGAACCAGCAGGAATTCACCCTCTGCTGGTGGAGGTAGGAGTTGCAAGCAGTCCTCCAACGGTGCTGGAGGCGGAACCAGCAAGAATTCACCCCCTGCTGGTGGAGGTGGGAGCTGCAAGTCCTCCCTCGGCGGTGTATGTGGAACCAGCAGGAATTGATCCTCTGCTGGTGGAGGTTGGAACTGCAAGCAGACCTCCCACGGCGCTGGAGGCGGAACCAGCAGGAATTCACCCTCTGCTGGTGGAGGTGGGGGCTGTGTGTACTCCCCCTGTTGCAGTGGACTGGTGCGGCTCTCCCTCACTTGCAGGGGACTGGTACGGCTCTTCTTCACTTGCTGGGGACTGGTGCGGCTCTCTCTGTGACGCCGGAGACGGCAGCGATGGCTCCTCTCCCTCTGGCGCTGGAGACGACAGCAGCGGGGCTTTTCCCGGTAAAGTGGGAGATAGCGGCAGCCCTGCTATATCTGCAGCCAGGCAGTGGATTACCATCTCCACACTGTCTGGGAGGGACACTGGGAAAAGCAACACCGCCCAGGCTTCCCACCGCCCTCCATCTCTGGCCCACAGGAGGTTGATCACATCAGGGAGGGCCTCTTCAGCATTCTTCCCAAGCAAGCCATCCCCAGATTCCCTCAGAAGAGAGGGAATTCATTGGCCTCTGAGCCAGTGGGACCTCTCCTCCTGACGCCGGATGCTCAGGCTCCTCCATCTCTTGCCATGTGTGGCTCTGGCTGAGTGGGCGGTACCTGACCTCGCCACACAGGAAGCACCACCGTTCCTTATCCAGACAGGCGAAGCAAACATCCGGCGTGGTAGAGATGCGACGAGACCTGCGCTGCTGTTTCTGCTCTCTTCTCTCTCCTGTTTTCCACTCACGAACACACAACCCCAAGTGAGTGAAAACATGCAGCTTTTATGCAGCTGTACTGAGACTCGTTTGCTAATCAGTCATTCAGTTGTTGTCTCGGTACAACTGCACGTGAATTAATAAAAGTGCAATTCCCTGTGCTCACATATTATTTTACTTGCACGTGAAGTGCTGTGCAATCCTCGTGCCTAAATACAAAATATACATTTTAAACACTTGTGCTCGCAACCCATATTTATATCCTGTGTATTTTATACATAAACACCAACATTAAAACACACTACATATAACAGAAAACACTTAATCATAAAGGGGCGGGACACTCTGCCACAAGCTTCCTCAACAATATTGCAATTACTCTTGCTTCGCTACATTCACAACCATACCTTTGCTCTGTCACTATTCAGATTTTTTTTTTTTTTTTTTTTTTATATATAAAAGAAGCAACTGGTGGTAAAGGTTCAAATTTTGTCTGGTGTCAGCACACTGTTATAGTTCCAGACAGCTGTGTGGGAAGTGCTGTGAAGAAAATGGCCATACTGCGTCCAAGCGCCACACGCAGGTAAGCAACCTCAGTGTGGCGCCAGCTTGGAATAGGGTCAGCATTCTCTTTTCTGATTTTAGTGTTGTAACCTCTGACTGGTAATCTCCTGCTATGAGTGAATGTGCAGGTCTGTCCGCAGTTCTGTGTGTGTGTCCATAGATACAACCTGCTTTTCAGTAACTGTAGTGTTCTCCTAGGGACTCGTGGCAGTTAATTTCAGGGTCTCCTTTTTTGATGTATAACGGTACCTCTGCTTTTAAGGCTTGCAATTTGCTGTTGTGTGTGCGTTTCATGCAGAATTATATTTGGGTTTTCTTCTTTTTTGTAACTTCTAATGACCACACAAATACACATTCACTTTATTATTAGTTCTCTGTCTTACCCAGCTATAATATTACAGCATCCTGTTTGTAAAGCCTCACACTACATTTATAGAACACCTATACAAGGCCATTGAAGCAAGATTTAAAAAGGCGTTGGCAGGAAGATTAAAGGATTAGTCTTGTGTATGTGCACAGCCATTGAGAAAGTTTCAAGACTGTGCCAAAGCATTATAGGCTTGCCTAGATGTCATTGCTGTCAGAGTGTTTTGAGGTTGGTGATTTGTTATATGCAGAACCAGACTTCAGGACACTGCTTTTGTTTGACAGGATTGTAATCAACGAAGGACTAGGGTAAGGACTAGGACAATTAAGCATATACTTTGGAAATATGCATATTTTAATGTTTTTATAATTAGTGATTCCTAAAAAAAAAAAAAAAAAAAAGTAGTTTACATTCCTTCTCAGCTTTTTTTGTTTTAAAATTTGTTTTACTGCTAACTAGTAAGCAGTTGTCGCATGTTTTGACAGACGGTCTGTTCATCAGAAAATTCTTACATTTTGTATTTGATTAGTTGTTGATTTTTTCACTGACGTTTTCCAGCAAAATGACCTATTTTTTAATTTTTTTTTTTTTAATCTACACAAGTGCATTGTACAGGCTGTAGGCTAGATGTACTCAAAGATGGCACCAGTTATAGAACAGAGCATGTTGGTAGGCCCATGTTGTTAGAGGCCCATGTTCTTAGAGGTGAGTGTGGTCCCTACGTGGCAACTGACACAGATGCTGCTTTCTCTAAATTGATTTTAAAATATTACAAACTATTACAGTAACTGTTTGTCCCTGGCTTTGAGAAACAAAGACGACCAGCCCAGTTTGTCATGAGGTCAGACAGCTGGTCCGAAGCTGGCATTACAAAGACTGTTTTGGTCCAGGAAAATGTTACATTTGCAGAACTAGCGAACAGAACTGCTCCCATGTGAATTTAAGGAGAGCTGCTTAATATAGAACAGGAAATGTATGTAGAATCTTTCCTTTGGACACAGGAAAGGGATTTGATTGTTTCGACGGCTCTATATCTGTTTTTCTCTAATATATGACACATAAAAATAACCCTTTGTGGCTGGGATAATAAAAGTCTTTGCAGTATGTTGCTGGTCTTCTTTAGTGTGCACACATATACAGCTTACGTCACCTGGAATTTTAGGATTGAGACATTCATTTTAAAAAACAAAACTTTATGAACATAATTTGTCTTTTATTTAACATCATGTAATCAAACAACATACAAAATGAAATCTCAAGAGTCTACCGGAGACCATAATAGCAGTTCAGTATTTAATGTTGGATGTCAATGTCAAATTCTTCAATTTTTGTCATTTTTTGTGATGTATGGAAAACTACAAAGTGGTGTGTAATTCAATATCTTAACGTAACATTATTCAACAGGTTTCATTTGACTGGAGCAAAATTAGTTAATTCTATTGTGTGATGCAAAACTTTTGGCCACAGCTGTACAGGTGCACACAAGGCAAATCATAGTCTGTGAAAAAAAACACAAACAAAACAAACAAAAAAAAAAGCCTCATTAGAGATGAACAAGTGCATGTAGGACCCTGTTATTAAATGCAAACACGCTGGTGACTAATGCAATAGCCACCGTTATTCCACCAACATTAAAAAATGTACAGTTTTTACACACTTGCTCTTTCCTTTTAAAAAAAAAAAAAAAAAAGTCTCAATCTTGCCTCAGTGCTGCTCCAGCAGTCATGTAGGTCACCTATGCTTCTGGTTTGTTGGCTTGTTAAACTAGATAAGGCTGCTCTACCAGCACTATCAGCAAGTGTACAGATTTACTGGCTACAGGGCTCTCGAACATTATCAGCAGGTGTACAGATTTACTGGGTACAAGTCTCCCAAACATTAGGCTTCCTGACTAAAGACCCCCAAACTAATTAATCCATATAAATGTGACATTTGGTTCCTTACAATCACCCCCATTTTAATGTAAAAATATACTGGTGGCGCATTAGCCATTGGAAATTCAGATTATAAATGTACGATAGCAGATGCAGTAGTACTGCAAGCAGGGTTACTGTATTGTGATCTGCATTCATGTAAATTAATTGATCCTCGGTCTTGGGAACATTGCTTTGTCTGCACCTTTTGATGTTTAATGGCAGATAGTGGAATTGAGTTATGCTTCTGATTTTATGTAGGCCGTAGAAGTGATCAAACATTAAAATTACTGAAAGGAAAACATTTGCTGATAGAGAGCAAAATATATAAAGCATACTATTACTTGGCTTAAGTTTACATTTTTTTTTTTTACCGTGTTCAAGTTACAAAACTTAAAAAAAAAAAAATTCGATCTGGTGTGCATGTTATAAAAGAGAACTGTAACCACGTCATAAATGCTGTATTCACTTGCACCATCTTCCATGACATCTTATGAGCCATTAAAAGATATCTTCCTGGAATGTAAAGGGTTAAAATAAATCCTGCCTGCACAAGAGAATCTTACTTTTTTTATTTATTTCTATTTTGGTCTTAGCTACCCAGTTTATTCTTCTAATGTCTTTTTTTTTTTTTTTTTAAATCAAGAAGAATATTATAACATTGTAAGTGAACGGGTTAAATCTCAGGAATTTGCTGCACATCAGTTTATATTGGGGTGTAAGCATTCCTTTGCTAGTTCCTAACGGATACCAATAGTCTCTTGTATAGCAACTCAGGGCACTCCAACAACCATGCACATCCTGTTTCTTATACTCAGAACTGTGTGACAGGGGAGTCAGAAAGAACACTGCTCTACTAAACTTGAATATTCTGAATCTTTATATCTTGATCATAAAGGATATAACCCAAGAACACCCACGTTCACGAATTGGCAGCTGTTCTTGTGTGCTGATTTTTTGGAAACAACTTTTCTCCAGTGAAGCATTCAAGGTTTTCCTGTACTTTTGTTTTATAGCGTCCATTTTCTAGCATTTCTGTATGTAACCAGAATAATATTCTCTAAATTTAAGGTTACATTTAAATAGTTTGCAGCATTCAACGTACACTACAAGAAAACCATAAACATCTTGCTGATGGTCATAATTTTGCCTATCTAATATCATTGACCTATCTATAAATCCTACAGGGTTTCTCAGTGAGAGAATCACTTTGTTGGGACACAGGAAAGCTTTGTTTTGTGAACAAAAACAACATGTTATGTTCTAATTTTAAATTTTCCAATATTAATGAACAATTTAAAAAAAAAATTGTATCTGTGGAACAGATGTATGTAATATAGGTAAATACTGTAAAAACCTTAAGCAAGTTTACAATAAGAGGTTTGTTTGTTTTTATTTATTTGTTTGTTTGTTTGTTTGTTTGCACTTTTTTTCATCCAGTCGGCATCTGTCCAATGTCTTGTCAGTGACATTCCAGGACATGTTGGAAACCCTGAAATTATTCTTGGCCAACAGATTGAAATGGACTTTTTAGCTTCCTGCTTACCAATTTGAAACACTAAACGGGAGGGACACCTCATTAATCAGACTCCATGTAAATAACAGTGTTGCATCTTGTGAAGTGTTCTGTGTGAAGATACTGTATGTACAGTACTTGGGGAAGCTCTTAGGGAAGACATACTGGTTTACAAAGAGGGCCATGTCCACAGTCTATGACATGCTTCATACTTAGTAATCAGACTGCACAGATTGCTGCTACTGCATGACTGTAGTTTGTAAGAATTGTCACCTCATAAAAGACTGACTCACTCATTTGGCAGTAACTCTGACTTGATTTAAATGTAAGGGTTGTTTAGGCAGCACAGTTGTTTACCATTGAAAACCAACAAACCATTTATTCTGCAACGCATTCAAAATATTTTTAACCCTACTGTTGCTTGGTTTGATTATGCCATTGACCCACACCCTGTTGTGACTGGCCTGGGATGACATCATTGTTCAGTTCTTTAAACAAAGGGAAATGTAGCTCACCAAGACTGAAATAGAAACAGGAAATGCTGCGTAGGTACTGCTAAATCCATTTTCTTTTCAAAATGGAGTAGAGAGGGTGTGGCGGTAGTAGTTTTTTGGCCACCTGATAGTGTTACATTTGGACTGTACTCAGTATCCTGAGGTAACTTCTGCTATATTAAACACTGAAGCTAGTGTGTGAGAAGAATGTCTTGTATTTTGAAGACCCATAACCTGAAGCAGGGGAACTTGCTCCCACAAACGCTCACAATCCCACGATGGGTCCCACGGATCCATTTTGGAACTTTTGAGCTTTACTGGATATCTTTTGACTAATCAAGCCTGTCCATGAAAGAACTGACCTGAGTAACGGTTTGTATACTACTGCAACTTTGGAGCAGATAAATGAGGAGCAGAGCTGAGACTTGCAGGCTGGACAATATATTGCCAATAAAGTATTTGGAAGAGTATGAAGCATAACTTCAGTGGTTTTGGTTTTGGTTTGGTGAAGTTATATTTGGATACAGAAAACCACTACTTTCTCTACTCCCATCATTAGTATCAAAATACTACTTTACAAATAGAGACACTCTGGTTCAAACTTGGTATTGGAATAAACCTATGCAGGAAAAAAAAAGAAATGTAGAAGTCCCTTGGTATCTGTTCATTGCATTATTGAGAACACCAGAACCTGATGGAATTCTTTCTGCAGATCGACTTGCATACGTGTGGTTGAGACCTAACGTTTTAACTGCCTTGTTAGTTAACTTTCAGCCTCCTGTGTTGAAATGAATATAAAGCTGGTTATGCCATTTTGCTGCTTTAATTGCATGGTACAATATTAAGATTATCTATTACAAGAACATTTGCCAACCCCCCCCCCCCCCCCCCCCCCCCCCCCCCAAAAAAAAAAAAAAAAAACAACAACAAAAAAACTACCTGGTACATTTTGAAGATATCCCTACTAATCTATGGTGGCAACCCTGCCCATGTTTTGGTTTGGTATGAGAATATAGTGCATATCCTACCCTATGTCTCTCTCAGTGGCATCTTGCTGAAGTGGTACCAGACAGTACATGGTATTTGGTCACAACCAGCTGACTCGAAGGAAAATCAACTTCATATATCAGCACAATATACTTAGGAACCTGAGGTGTTGTTTAAAATGTAATCCAAACAGATGAAATCTAATGTAAGCTTTGTGGCGTCCTGGCATCGTATTTCATTTCTGGAAACACACTCTTGCTGAAATTCAGGAGAAATACGATACTTTATAATACATAGTCCTGTTTTTCCTCAATGGCTACAATTTTCTACTTTAAATTTGCATAAGCCACCAATTACTAATTGCAGCTGATCTCCCATTTGCTACATTAACAGTATAATCAGATCAGGAGCTCCTATTTAAAAAAGCAGCCTAAAATAACCAGACAATTACCAGTGACAGGAGAGGACACAAGGGCATTTCACTTTAATTGCACTTTTGTGAAGTGCCTGATTTTTAAAAAAAATGAAGCCAAAGAATTCATTGGTTTTTGGAATAATCTCTTTTTTTTTTGTGCCTGATCCAAATTGTCCTTAATCACATTTGATTAGAGTAGTTGGCCACAGGGTTACATGCTGTCATAATGTCACATGGATGAATGTGAATCTTGTTGTTCACAGTTTTATCTTGCATGCTACCCAAAGATGCTTTTCTGTTCCAAACCATTCACTGACCGTACAGCGGTGAATGGTTTGGCTGGGGCCTTGGGATTACAGTATTACTGGGTCATTTCAACTCGAGTGGAAATAGTTTCATATCCTCAGAAATTATTGGACACCAAAATCCTGTTCAATGACCTGTTTCTATACGTTTTGAAATTTCAGGTTAGGTATCCCTACCAATATGGGTTATTTATCACTTCCCCATGGCAAATATCTCTTCATCTTATTTTCAGCTGACAGTCCTAATTGTGATCTGCCATATGGCTACACATCTGAAATTAGAAGTTGTCACAGAACATTGGTGGGTGTGTGAGAGAGAGTTTGGATGCTTACATGGTGATGGCATTGTGTGTGTGGTTGGTTGGTTGGTTGATTGATTGTGTGAGTGACTGGAATAAGTGTGTGGAATGTGGCCCAGTGAGGATTTAATTAATTGTCCATAGGCCCTGACCACATGGTTCAAAAGCGAGAAAGTGTTTGTATGGGTTAAGAAAAGTATTTATGAAAGCCTGTGTGGCATGGTTTATTGGTAACATTTGTCGTGTGTACTTTATGGCCCAAGTGTCAGTTTTGTTTGTTTTATTAGGGTTTTTTTTAAATAAAACCACTTTTTCTTGTTCCTGAACAAAACCTTGTACATTAGACTCCCGTTAATCTGTTTCAATAATTTGTGTTTTGATAATCTGTCCTGTTTTAATACAGTATATTATCAAAATGTATTTGTGCAGAAATCACCTGATCTATGCGGAAGCGGATATTCGCGCACTTTACCACTGTGGAAATCGGCATATCTGTGCGGAAGCAGACGGTCATCATTTAATTCATTCAATTAAATTGAGTACATTGTAGTGCAAGCCAACGGACAGAATTGTATTGCAGTTACTGAAACCAGTGACAAGCGAGCAGAAAACAGACTTAAGACTCTCGTATCCTGGCATTCTGAATATGAAGAACAGTTACGACAAATAAAGACTCGGAGAAGATCAGTGACTTTTTAAATCCAGCTCTCTGCCTCAGAACAATGCTGATTATGTATAGTATATATTTTGACCATTGTTGGGACGTTATATTTTATTTGTATTATTGCTTTTTTTTCGAGTTTTCAATTAATAGTGCAGGGATTTTACAAACAGTAAACTCAACCATGTTTTTCACTAATTCAGGCTCAAATAGGTCCCAGTCTGCACGGATTAATGGGGGGTCTACTGTACTTGTTTTTGTGTACGGAACCCCTGAAGACTGCACTAGACGCAAGAAGCCCTTTTGAACTTTGACAACGTGTCAAAGTATACTGTGTAAGTTTTTTTTTTTGTGGGCTTGCTATCTATGAGTTTCATCAATTTATCCAATGGAAACAGGAGCCTACCTATTGTAACTTGCAGCATTTCTCTGTGTTAAGGTATCTCGATGCGATACATCATCAAAACCATTCTATTTGTGGAAAGTAGGCCAAAAGCCTCAGCCCTAGTCATCAATTTTAAACACCACCTACTCTCTGCACATGGGGCGGGGTGCTGCAGTATAAGATCCTTCTCTGCTGCAACAGCTACAGTTGCATAACATTTCACTGCAACCTCCCTGTTTTTTTTCTGCTGGAAGAATATGGCATTGTATGTACCCTGCTGTTGCAAAGAATGACTGTCTGTAGTTTAATAGATATTCTCTTTTTATGACTTTCAGCTTTCACAACAAATATATAATTGCCCTATTGATTTGAAATCTGCGGCAGTGGAATTTATTAAAGGAATTCAGTCTGGAGTAGCACGGGACATTACTGCTTTAATTAAGAACATAAGAACATTTTACAAATGAGGAGGAGGCTGTTCAGCCCATCTAATCTCACCTGGTTCCTTGTTGCTGATTTTGATCCTAACTTTACAAAGTTTTGAGTCTTAAAGGAACCAAGTGATTCTGCATCCACAACATGACTACTGTAGGTAATCCATTCAATACACTCGCCACTGTGTGAAGAAGTATCTCTTTCCCTTATTAAGTCTTTCTCTGCTAATTTCCAACTATGTCCTTTGGTCCTAGTTTCTAGACTGGTATTACAGTATTGCTTAGGGTTATCTGTGTCCGGCTCTTTTAAGATTTTAAATACTTTAGTTATGTGTCTGCCCCTCATTTCTTTGTTTTTAGGCTAAATAGATTAGATTAATTTCATTCAGCCTATCTTAATAGCTCATTCATTTAAGACATGGAATTAGTCTGGTTGCCACAATGTTCCTTTGGTACTGTGGTGACCAGAATTAAACCAGTACTCTTAGAGCGGTCCTGCCAGTGCAGTGTACAGTACAACCTCATCATAACCTACTTTGTACAGTTGTGCAGTTTTGTCTATATACCCAAGTATTTTGTTTGCTTTTTAATTGGTTCCCCACACTTTCTGGTTGCTGACAAGTCTATTAAAATACCAAGATCTTCCTCTTGATGAGTTTGTTCCAGTTCTGTACCCCATTTTGGTACAGTATTTGGATCCTACATTTTTGTGACAGACATGTAACACTTTACATTTGTTGATATTTCATTTCACAAATTTCTGCCTGGTTCCTTGCGCGATTTTAAATCTCTTTTGGATTCCCTGGTTGCTGAAAGTGTGTCAGCCACTCCACCATGCTAACACGCTTGCTATGTAAACCCTGATGTTAGTTGTTGATGTAGTTAAGAAACAACAGGGGTCCAAGCACTGAGCCTTGCGACACCCCACTGCGTTTCCTCTCCAGGTACACTGCTTGTTTTAACCAATTATGTATCTACTTGCATGCTTCCATGTATTCCCACGCATTGCAACTTTAGGATTGGTCTTTCATGCTGCACTTTTTGGAAGCCCAAGTACTATATATGATGTCATAGGCTCTTTTTGTGTCCACCTTTAGAGTGATTTCTTCAAAGAAGTCTTAAGAGATTTGCTAGACAGGAGCACCTCTTTCCGAATCCGTGTTGGCTGTCTCCTATGATGCCGTTGAAATCATTTGTTTTTACTATTTTATTTAATTTTTTTGTTTAAATGGTTTTAGTTGCTCATTGAGACTTGGGACAGCATGGGCATGATGTATAGTAAGTATGCAGTGGCTTCGTGGTTGGATATAGCTCCAGCTGTTTCAATAGTGTAAATTAAAAAAAAAAAAAAAACTTGCTGTGCTGCATCAGCTGTTGCATTCCTACAGTACACCCCAAACACTCTCTCTCTCTCTCTCCCCCTCCTGAGACTGAACTGTATTTGTGTAGCTTTTTCCCACCAGTTCACCAGTCATCCCACTGCAGCTATATTTCATTTTCCCTGTTGTGCTCCCTGCCAGTGGTTTTTGTGTCAATTTTCTTGACTTTTTAAAATGTTCTTATTTCTGGCCTGCAATCTGCTTGGACATTAATTGGTCTAATTTATCAATTTAACTATCAAGTGTATTACATCTTGGATAAAGGGACATATTTTCAAAGAATTACTTCGTCTTTTAGTTAACTCCTTTTCAAAGGAGAAAAAAAAACATGTAAATCTTAAGTGGATTATATAAATTGGGTTTGTAGTGTGTGTGTGTGTGTATATATATATATATATATATATATATATATATATATATATATATATATATATAATATGCGTGTGTATATATATATATATATATATATATATATATATATATATATATATATATATATATATATATATATATATATATATATATATATATATATATATATATATATATATAATATGCGCCAGGAGTGGCATAAAGTCACCCAACATCAATGTGAAAGACTGGTGGAGAGCATGCAAAGATGCATGAAAGCTGTGCTTGAAAATCAGGGTTTTTTCAACAAATACTGATATCTGAACTCTTCCTAATTTAAAACATTAGTATTGTGTTGTTTAAAAATGAATATGAACTTATTTTCTTTGCATTATTTTTGTTATTTTGACCAGCTGTCATTTTCTGCAAATAAATGCTCTAAATGACTATCTTTATTTGGAATTTGGGAGAAATGTTGTCAGTAGTTTATAGAATAAAACAAACATTTTGCAGTGGTCTCTTAATTTTTTCCAGAGCTGTATATGTATTTTGACCTTTCAAAAAATAGGACAGTGTTACTGAACAGACTGTAGGGTTTAAAACACAGCACATTACTTTCCATAGTTTCCAGCTTTGAACATGTTCTAGCAAAAGCTTTTTCAACATAATCATGATTGTTCTGATATTTATTAATATAGCTCTTATCATAAATTGATTTTTTTTTACCAGTTATTTTCATTGAAAATTGGTTATGCAGTGAGTCTTCCCTTCAAAATGTCTTCTGAATTTACAAAAAAGGTGGCTTCAATCCAACCTGTTCAATAAGAAAAATTTAATTTGCTTCTGACTCCTCTCCCAAAATTCAACATTTCGATTGGTTCCTGTGTCCTACCTGCTCCCTCTGGCACAGGTTCAGAGAGGTGGGAACAAGTTTGAAGTACAACACATTTTATATACTGCACTGTACCAATGTAACAAAGACTAAGTCCATAATTCCCTAGCGGTTTTGTGTTCAGTATATACGTACGTTGAATGTGTGATGAATAGACATTTACTGTACTTTATACACATTCCTGTCTAGGCCCATGCTTTATTACTAACAGGCCTATTTTGTTTAGTTGGTTCAACCCATTGTCATTTTCTTTAAAGCCGAGATATAATTTTTTGGATGACAAATTTGTAAGCAAAACATGCAGTGGTGGCTGGGCCTGAGTAGAAAATAGAATTGTGTATGCTGCAGTATTTGTGCAAATGGTAGTCATTGGTTGTTCAGGGTTTTTTTTTTTTTTTTTTTTTTTTTTTTTGAAGCTCCTGTTTCAGTTTCTTCTTGCGAGTGTTGACAGTGCGGTTAGCCCATGCTTTTCATGATCATTTTCAAGGTGATCAATCCTGCTTCTACTCAGGAAGCTCAGGCTGCAACTGGAGTAGCAGGCAGCTCTGCCATAGACAGTGCCTGCCTGTGCTGATTTCAAGTGCCTGCGGCAGAAACCATTCTGTTCTGTATAGTGCAGTCACCTTTAAATGCTGCAAGTGAAGGCTGCATTCTCGGACACAGAACATTTTTTTGGGGGGAGACTTGCAGAGCACTGGTCGACCTAAAGAGAACACCTCTTATTGCTGTAAGTATAATGTATAGGGGGATATTAACGGCTAACCGAGTAAGTGAGAAGGCTTTAGATCGAAAGACATCACTATAGTGAATTATAGATTATCGATTTACTATGTTTAGATAGGCGGATGAGTATTGGATTAGGCAGAACATTAAGGTTCACCAGGGTTATGCAGTTTTAGTGCTGGATGGGTGACAATTTGTTTCACTTCGTGAATAAGAATACTCAAGCTTATGCCGCTTTCTTTTTTTAATGTGATCTAGACACAAGTGTTTGAGAGAGATAGAGAACGTGGCATTCTGTGTTCGCAGCATCTCTTTCAAGGATTAAAGCTGCGGTACTGTGAGCTTTGCAGCACTGCACACAATTTTAATTATGTAGCTGCATGTTCTTTGCCTGGTTTGGATAGGGTACCGAGCAGACATTTGAAATAATGAACCACGCTTGTTCTGTGTTGAGAAAGTGTACTGTACTGGATTGATGGTATCTAGCAGAATATACATTTTATTTGAGTCTTCTGAATGCAAATGAGAGCCTTTTTTTAATATATTAATGCCGCTGTAAGTGGGTGACACGAGCAACGTAATCAATCCAAGGCTGTTATGCAAGTCACAGTATAGTGCCATGATTAAAATGGGCATTATTAAAATTTAAAGGCAGCAGGTGATGTGTTTTTGGTGCTGTAAGTATGATTCTGTACACACTCTGTGACAGCTAGATTCCTAAAATTAACATTTTAAAGCTGGAAGAAACGAAGTGCTAATTTTATCGGTGTATGTAACTATACGTTTGTCTTTATTAATTGTACTTTACTGTATTTTCTTCCAGGTAAAACTGTCCCCTAACAAAACTGCCATAGAAGTTGCGTAGAAAGAAGTAGGCCATATAGGAAAACAATCTCTCCTCTTCCCAGAGCTGTAATTTTCTTGCCACTACTGTACTGGTGAACTGACACAGCCTGTGAATGTAAACCACTACTGTAGTTTCTTTATATAACAAAGCTGCAACGAACAAACAAAACCCAACTGTTTGAAGTGTACAGCACAAGGTCTGTCACAGGGTATTGTTGTGAGTTCTGCTGATGATAAACAGTTTATTTTTCTCTGGTTGATTTGTAGGAGGAAATATTCTGTTGTAGATCCCCAACTGTTAAATGATAAAGGAGGAAAGGATAGTTTTTCCAAGAACTTTGTTTGAAACTCTATAAACTGCTGAAAGTAAGAATTTCAGCTGGCTTTTCTTGGCATAAGCGGCAGGGTCTACATTCCTTGTTTGTGGTTGCCAAGTCATTCAAGGCAACATTATCTGAAGCCAAGCACCAAAAACAAAAATGGGCTAATTTGGTTAAATGCTTGATTTATTGATCAATGTTGCATTCTGCTGGTTTTAATATAAAAAAAACAAAAAAAACAAAACAAAAAAAAAAAACTGTGGTACTGTATTCTCCAAGTATTGGCATTTATCCCCCTTTTTAATATGTACTATTGCCTTGGTAATGTTCCAGTAGCCAGACAGCAAGTAAACACATACATTATTACCATTTTTTTGTTCATTAAGCTCTTGGTCATTTTTTAATGTTTTTTATTTTTTCTGATCAGGTTTGTATCTTTTTTTTATTTTTTTATAAGTGTTTTTTCTAGACTAATGTGTTGCGTCGCTTACATATTTAGTTGATCTATATATAATGAAAGCTATGTACTTATTATTCTAAAATGCTTATTTTAAGATTTTAAATGTCATTAGGCTTCCATGACATGTGCACAATATTAAGGAAACAAAACTAGCTAATTCAGCCTGTGAATGATCGTCTGGTTCCTATTATTAGCTTATTGATCCCAGAACATTTCCCAGTCTGTTTTAAAAGTAAATGTAACTGGCAACATTGTTTTGTAAATGTTCTCTGCCATGCACATATATTCACTGTATAGGTCTTGTGTAGTTTCGGAAGAAACACATGCTTTAACAAACCGGTGTTTTAATTTCATGTGTTACCTGAGCTAGATTTAGGGTTAAAGGCATAGGCAGTGCATTAACCCACCACACCTGCTTTGACACCAGTTTTTTTTTTCCCCTCTCTCAGTGCATTAACAAAAAGTCTTGTGTTAATATACAGTTACAGTTGCACCTAATTGAATGCACACATGTTCAGTAAGTGTCATAATTGAACATGGCAATAACAAGGGTGTTGTATTTATTTATTGAGAATGAAAGCACCCCCAGCAGTCAATGCGGTTTAGCAGGCCCACTGCCAGACCTCCCACAAACAAGCCACAAGCTAGGATATTTTTGATGTAGCCCATTACCATGACTTTATGTTTTACTGTGACTCTAATGTCTTTGCACTCATTTCAGGTCAGTACACAATATATTGAACTGATTTACTTAAAAATAGGCTGACCTGCTAACAGAAGCAATGGAGGTGGCTTACAGGTATTTACACTGAGAATGCAGCCAGTACAATGTCCTTTTGAATCCAGGTATTTTTCTTTCTTTTTTGTGGTGCATTGCTCTAGTCGGTCAGTTTAAGAGTTAACAGAAAACAAGCAGCACATAATAAAGCGTCAGTACACTGTTGGATAGGTCGGGGTTGAACACCTCATTGGGGTAAAAAGCACAGTCTTACTAAAATTACTATCAGAATGCTGGAGGACAGTGAGCCTCAACTACTGTATAGTCTTCTACTTCATGGTTTTGGTTGGTTAATGTGTTTTACTGCTCTTGCCCAAATTGTTTTTCAAATGTCATTGGTGAGGTGTTGTGTCGTTAGTAGTGAATACTGTTTCAACTAATTTATCTTACAGCTCGTTAATTAAAAATGAACTTGGAGGTATAAAATGAAACTGACCAACAGGTATTGCAGATCACCATGGCTGAAAACCGGCAGAGACATTATGTATTTCCCTTTCATTCAGGCAATACAGCATATAGGGGATCAGGTGATGCTGTGTGTACAACCCTGGCTTAGAAACCCTACCCGTTCGGATGGCTGACAGCTGCTGAGGAAGCATTCAACACCACGCTTGGGCAAATACAGGTAGTGAGCACTTGAAAGGGAGGTAGCGAATACTGATGAAACGGACTGAATTGCAGCATTAGTTTGTTCCCAAAATTGCCACTGTCTGCTGTATCCTGCACAAACTTGTCAACAACAAAATGAGGTGTTCAGAAATCGGTGGCTGCCTGTGAGACAGATGGGGAAGGTTACCAGTGTTGCCAAGTCTCACGAGAACATAAAAGCAGCATTGCCTTTCAAAACAAGCCTAAAACTAGCGCAACCCATGTATGGGTGTTTATGCAAATTTCAACTAGCGACCCAGTCCTGCAACTAGCGACCCAGTCCTGCTTATTATAAGCAGACTTCGCAACTGTGAAGGTTACCTCAGCCTGCAGAGGTTCGTGCTGTCAGATTCTCTCCTTTTGTTTAAATTGTGTTGGATTTACTGTTGTGTTAAATGTTAATGATGCAAACAAATAAAACGCAATCAGTACATTTATTTACAGTTTATATTTGGTCAGTTCTAAGAGGGCATCAGTTCACCAACTGTATTAACTTGGAGGGCGGACACATTTTATCTTTTGACCATAGCTGGGATAAGAATAAGGACTGGAATTAATTGTTAGACATTTGAGCAGCTCACTTGCTCTTTGTGTTTGAACTTTAGCATAGTTTTACAGCAAGGGCGTTCTCAAACAGCTGCATTTAATACTATAACAAGGGCATAGCGCTGTTCATAAGTGGTTTTATACAGAATTTAAAAAAAAGCAGCCCGCATTATTATTAAGGTGAACTACACCACTGCTAACCATAAAACCACCCATCAGCCACTTGATTTCTGTCGTCTTGAAATCTACAGTAACAACTGACCTGCCTGTAAATATACCCCAGCGTAAGAGAAATGGCAGTTGTCCCGTTTTTACATTTTGAAAAGGTGGTCATCAATGGCCTGTTCCACCCACTGGCAATGCTACCAGTACGTGCAAGCCTAATACATTCTTCAGATGAAGCCAGTTGTTTCCCAGTTTGGAAGGATGGGGATGATATTCAACACCTTGCTGAAACCCTGAATTTCATTTTACCAAATCCACATCCGAATAGAGTTATGTCAAGAGACCTGATTTTAGTGTTCTTTTTTAAATTTTTTTATCTTGCCTCATAATTAATGACTGAACACTCCATTTTGCAAAGGCACATTTTCACATGTGGAATAAAGTAATTAACAAACCCACAACAATAATTGAACCATTCCAACATTATTTGATTTCATACTGCTTTTGTACTATAATGCATTCCTTCTTGCTGGGCCAACATGATTTTTAAATATAAAGTCGATCTGTACCGTATATCTGCATGCTGATGAACTACACTGATGGCTGAAGCTTAGAAATATGCAGTTTTGTGCAATCTGATTTCTGTTTGCACATCTCCTACTAATATTAAAGTTGTCAGAATCTTATTTTATTTACACGTTGTAACTTTGTGTGAAATTCCTCAAATTACTCTTAAAATATAAATGTTGGGCTTGGTATGTAAGAACATAAGAAACTTTACAAACAAGAGGAGGCCATTCGGCCCATCTTGCTTGTTTGGTTTTTGGTAGCTTATTGATCCCAGAATCTCATCAAGCAGCTTCTTGAAGTATCCCAGGGTGTCAGCTTCAACAACATTACTGGGGAGTTGGTTCCAGACTCGCAATTCTCTGTGTAAAAAAAAAAAAAAAAAAAAAAAAAATTAATGCCACCTATTCTGTTCTAAATGCCCCTTTGTCTAATCTCCATTTGTTACCCCTGGTCCTTGTTTCTTTTTTCGGTTTGAAAAAGTCCCTTGAATGCTTGAATCAGGTCGCCGCGTAGTCCTCTTTGTTCAAGACTGAATATATTCAGTTATTTTAGCCTGTCTGCATGTGAAATGCATTTAACCCCGGAATAATTCTGGTCGCTCTTCTTTGCGCTCTTTCTAGAGCAGTAATATCCTTGTTGGAGCGAGGTGACCAGAACTGCACACAATATTCAAGATGAGGTCTTACTAGTGCATTGTACAGTTTTAACATTACTTCCCTTGATTTAAATTCAACACTTCTCACAATATATCCAAGCATCTTGTTGGCCTTTTTTATAGCTTCCCACACACTGTCTAGATGAAGACATTTCTGAGTCAACAAAAACTCCTAGGTCTTTCATATATTCCTTCTTCAATTTCAGTATCTCCCATATGATACTTACAATGCACATTTTTATTGCCTGCATGCAGTACCTTACACTTGTCTCTTTTAAATGTCATTTGTCATGTGTCTGCCCAGTTCTGAATCTAGATCATGTTGAATGAGCTTTGCTGCTGCAACAGTGTTTGCTACTCCTATTTTTGTGTCATCAGCAAATTTAAGAAGTTTACTTACTATACCAGAATCTAAATCAATAATGAGGAAGAGCAGAGGACCTAATACTCCTAGTACAGTGGTACTCCACTGATTTACCTCACTCCATTTTGAGGTTTTTCCTGTAATCAGTACTTTCTGTTTTCTATATGTTAATCACTCCCTAATCCATGTACATGTGTTTCCTTGAATCCTTACTACGTTCAGTTTGAGAATTAATCTTTTATGCAGGACTTTGTCAAAAGCTCTCTGGAAATCTAAATATGCTTTGTAATTATTAATTATCGATGTTGCATCCTCAGAAAAATCGAGCAGGTTAGTTAGACACGATCTACCTTTCCTAAAACCATGTTGACTGTCTTCCAGGATACTGTTACCATATAGGTAATTTTCCATTTTAGATCTTATTATAGTTTCCATAAATTTGCATATAGTAGAAGTCAGGCTTATTGGTCTGTAGTTACAGGGTTCAGTTTTGCTTCGCTTTTTGTGGCTCGGTTTTACGTTTACAATTTTACAGTCTGTCAGTACAACCCCTGTGTCAAGAGACAGTGTTGCATGATCTTGGTTGGCGGTTTGTAAATAACTTCTTTCGTTTCCTTGAGTACTATTTGGAGGATCTCGTCCGGCCCAGGGGATTTGTTTATTTTAAGAGCTCCTAGTCCCTTTAACACTTCTGCCTCGGTTATGCCAGTTATTTAAAGTTATTTAAAGCTGGATAGGAACAGGTTGACATGTGGGGCATGTTGTCTGTATCCTCCTTTGTAAAAACTTCTGAAAAGTAATCATTTAATATATTTGCTATTTTTTGTTCTTCAGCTATGATTTTGCCATTTGTGTCTCTTGGACATTTAGCCTCCTCTTTTGAATGATCTCTTGTTGTTGAAATATTTGAAAAACCTTTTGGAATTGGTTTTAGCCCTCTTAGCAATGTTCATTTCTATCTCTCTCTTGGCCTTTCTAACTTCCTGTTTGACTTGCATTTGTAGCTCTGTGTACTCTTTCTGTGTACTTTGTTCTTGGGGGGGAGGGAGGGAGGGGGGGGGGGGAGCTACAGTGTCGGAGGACAATGCAGCTCAGGGCAGCTGACAGGCAAGCCCGTAGGCGCCTAGCCAGACTACAGGGGTTGCTGGTGCTGTGGACACTCTGGCCAACCTATGTCTATGTCTTTCCTCACAATCATGTGTTTTTTTTTTGTTTTTTTTTTAGCTAAATTTTCGGCCTAAACTGACAAGCATGTTTTGAAATAACCATTGAAATGAATGAAACTCCATTCAGCAATCAAGTGTTTTGGCGCTTGCCATATTGTATATTATACAGTTTATTATACAGTTGATACGCACTGAGTATAAACTGTAATTGCAGGTTAGAAATGCTGGATGATCCTTAGTCCTTGTTTCTGCCAAGAACTTTCATAAGGTTTGAAGGGGCAAGGTGATTTTTCAGGCTTTGTTAAACCAGGTTCTCGGTTTACAGGCTGCCAGAGTGAGAATGGAAGGCATTTGTACCAGACACCTGTCCTCCATAGTGAAAGAAACCCACACTGATGAAGTGGGAGGGTGATTTTGTGAAACAATGCAAGAACGTCTGTGGGAAAGGGGCACAGGGAGTGCCCAGCCCCACCCACTTCCTGGAACAAGACTGTGGGGCAGGCAGAGAGAGAACAATTAAGCACTAACATTATTAAAGACAATGTATATAATTGATTTTGTTTTGTGCATAAGATACCCACAAATAATTTAGCAGGCCTATACCTTATGATGTAATTGATACAGTATGCTTCAAGGGAGCAGCAGAAAACCAACATTCATAGCAGGACAAAATGCAGGACCATTTGCTTGGGCTCTGGTGTTAGAGAATGCATTGAAGTTATTGGTAAAAATAACTTTTATTTGTTCTGTTTTCATGCATATGGTATTTTGTTTTGTCAGGGTTCAATTTATATAAAAAAATCCAATTAAAAAAAGCTTTTTTTTTTTTTTTTGGTTCTAACCAAGATCAAATATGTGAATAACAATATACTTTCGAGCAATATACTTCTACTCTAGATTGTTATTCATATTGCCTACATAGATCATAGAAAATGCACAAGGTCTCGTGTGAAATGTTACATTCTTCAACATACAACTGTTACGTCCGTCATTACAGTTGTCCAAAAATAATAGGACATAGATATTTGATATTCCAGTCCAGCACAGAGAATCTCACTTTGTCACTTGTATTAAGACAATCCATAAAGTCAACAAGCCATTTGGAACCTGGGGCACATTAAGACCAGTCCCACACCACAAGTTGTTGGTTCCTCATTTGGATATGTCATTTGTTTATGGTTAAGTATTGTGTATGACAGGGCAAGGGTGCTCAGTTGTGGCTGAGGAGCGCTGTTCCACTTCAGATTTGATAGGTCAAATCTTAGGCCTATTCCTACACAGCCTGTGCCGAGAGACTGATACCTGCCTTTATTTCATCAAGGGTCGACTACTACAGTGCTCTTAGTAGTGTCTCGTCTAACTGGTTCAGAATGCGGCAGCTAACTAGAACGAGGAAGAACGAACACATCACCCCTGTGCTAGCCTCCTTGCTCTGGCTTCCTGTTAGGTTCAGAACTGATTTCAAGATCTTGTTATTGACCTACAAGACATTAAAAGAATTCGCTCCAAATTACCTTCAGGAATTGCTGAATCCATATGTTCTATGTCAGTCCCTTAGATCACAGGATCTAGGTTTGCTTTGTGTCCCAGAGATACACAGAAACAGCTTGGGAGGCAGAGCTTTTAGTTACTCAGCACCGAGACTATGGAATGAAATACCATTTATATGTTAGAGAAGCTTCAACGGTTGCCGCTGTTCAAGTACGACTAAAAACCAAGGCTTCTCCGTCCAAATCATTATACAGATTTGGCACATTGAATTCAGAAAATGTGTTGTGGTTATTATAACGTGCATTAAGTAGCACCACAGAGAGAGTGTGGTGTGCCTTACTTTTGGGGGGGGGGGAGCACAAATCCAACAACAAAGAGAAAAGTGATCTTTTAACTTTGTATTAAAACTTACTACAGAAGTTAGTTTATGTGGGTTGTGTCTAATTGCCCAAATCAATGGAGGGTGTTATCACTGAACTAACAGAGAACATGTATGCAGATGAAGGAGATTTAACTGTTTCCACATGGAAATGACATCTGTGAAATAAATTGCAGTTTTAGCAAACTTCTGATCTTGATTCATCACTGAAAAAGATAAAGTAGCAATCTGCTTAGGGAACAACATGCAACTTCCTCCTGCAGTATGAAACTTAGAAGCATCAGAGTTTGAAGATGTGTTGTCTCAAGTAAAGATGAGATAAATCATCTGGGAATATACTTTATTGCAAACATTACTTGAACTAATGCATTCTGGATTGACAGTTTGTTTTTATGTGTGTATGTCCCTTCTTGTTGCCATTTTTTAAAAAGGCTGTATATACAGTGCTTGTATGTTCTTCTAGAACATTAAGACCATGTTTACTTATCTAGGTAGTTGCTTTACTTTAATTTTAATACAAAGCTTTTTATTGCTTGTAAAAAGTTTTTAATAGAGATTTTAAATGTCTACAATGGAAATTCTTTTTTTTTTAGCATGTCTAAAAATAGTTAATAAAGTAAACATTTTGTGTATCTAGCTATATATTGTGCAGTCAGAACACTACTGTTTCTGGTAACATTTATTTCAATTTCAGGCAGTCACAGGCAGATGTTTTGGAGAGAAGGGCTTTCGCAGTGGTCTGGAAAATGGAATCCTGCTGTGCGAGTAAGTGAGACAATTTTCTGTTTGTGAAGATTTTCAAGTTACACAGTTTATTTGTAGAACAGATCAGTTATTTGCATTCATTAGGCCTTTTTTTTTATCATAAAGGTTCTAATTCTGAAATGGGCAGTTAAAAGCACCTGTGCTTTACTGTTCTGCCTTGGTTTTTTATTCTACATTACTGAAATGGGCAATGTCAGTTTGCCAATGCCATGTTGCCATCAACACCATGAAAGCAGTTTGCAAACCTCCATCGCATTTTGCTCCAATAACAAACTGAGGCTGCAGTGGATTTCATCTGCAGTCTAGAAGGCCAAAGGTTGCATCTATTATCACCTAATTCCTATGATTACATGTATTCACCTACTGTACCTACTGCATGTCATGGTAGTTTCTGTATATTTCTAATTGCTTTCAACTTCATCTTAGTGGCAGACAGAACAAGGCATTACATCAAGGGTCCCCATTATTTTCTGAAAGGAACAGTGTTTAACATATGTTAGTACAGATCATTTAATTGTCTTAGTTGTATTTAGTAAATGTTCCTTAAAAAGGAAAAAAAAATCAGGCATCTATGTTTTACATACTGTAGAATGCTCTCTTCTGAAGCCAGCTGGTATTCCTGTTTTGAGGAATTCACAGATTTCCTCTCGGTTTTGTAGACTGCCTTTTAATTTGTATTGAGTGTTTTTGTCATTAAGTTCTTATGTGATTTTGTTTTTAGTTTTAATATACAAATCATAAATGCCCCGGTGTGTGGTGGGGGGTCATATTGTAAAAATGTTGCTGTATTTGCAATCTTTTATTTCTGTTCAGATCCCAAATTGTAAATTGTTAGTAAAAGAAAACCCAAATCACTAATATACCAAATGTATCTACACACTGTTATGCCATCACTTTTTAAACTTGGCCTGTTGATTTGCTAGAATCATTTCAAGAGGTAGGGATGTTTCTTGATTTCTCCCTCAAAGTATGATACCTTCCTGCATCAATGTCTAATCTCGGCCACCCTGGTTGTTTTGCTGTAGCACAACTACAGGTTTCTAAAGTTGGGTAGGACAGTAGGAGATTTAAAAAACAAAATAATAATAATAAAAACCCAACAAAGTACAAGTTAAACAGTCATCTGGTATAAATATAAAGTTTTCGGTTTCGAGTTTGTGTTGAAACCATAATGGGATAAATGGTCTGTCCTTATATACAAGAAAAAATAATATTTGGAAGGGCTTAAAATTGGGTTACAGCTGACCAACATATGTATTTTTTTGTTTTTTCATCATAACATCCACGAACCAGTATTTCCTTGAAGTTGGCATGTCTTGTTTTTCCTGCAGGTTGTTGAATTCTATAAAACCCGGGCTTGTGAAGAAGATCAATAGACTCCCAACCCCTATAGCAGGACTGGTGAGTGTCTCTGACCATTCTTTTAAACTGACCTGCAACAGTAAAGAAACTTGCTTGTTATTTTTTTATATAGCACCAAAAAAGTATTTGTTCAGTCATCAGGAAAAATGAACATAAACAGTAGAAACAAGCTCTCTCTTTTACACTCTTTCTTTTTTTAAAAAAAAAGAAAAAATACTGCTACCAAAAAACGTTCTTACATTAACAATATATTAATTGGGAATTAACTTTAAAATGTTAACCGGATTCTCATGAGAATTCTATTTTTCCGTTACTTGTAAAAAGACTCTAAGGAAATGCTTGTCTGATGCTGAATTTTAGTTAAAAAGCAACAATTTTTTTATGTTTAATAGTAGTTGGCGAGTACAAAATCTGTTCCCTTTTAAAGTACGAAATGTAACCATTACCAAATGGGTATTTACCTCCTAAAGACCCGGAAACCTGAAATAGATTTATCAAAGCTGCTCATTGGCCTTGTGCCCTGTGTGAAGCCAGCGGCTTGGTCACTCCTTCCTAGGGATCAAGACATAAGTTGGCTGACTTTGTGCTCTCCCCCCAGGCTGCAATAGCTCTGGCTGGAGTTATTTTAGTCTCCTTTTGCTACTGCTAAAATTATGAGACGGTTTGGATATTTTTAGTAATTGTTATTGCTGTATTTTGTTAATCTTTTTTCTCATTCTGTTTTCACAGAGACGAAACGCAGGCCTGTCAGCAACATGGTGCTACGGCACATGTGTAGTGACAGCTGCTGGGTTCAGCAGTGCTGTGCAGAACCAACGTTCTTGCTTCGGTTGTAGTTGCTTGCAATCTCTCCCACGGTGTCTTGATGCCGTTTTGGTGACGGGTCTTGCGTCACTATTACAAGGGCTGTTATTTCATTATAACAAGCAGGCTTCCCTCGTTTCGTGAGTACTAACTTAGTGGTTTAGCCAGTGGCTTGTACAGGTAGGAATTCCTGTACATTGCTACCCATCCTGGTTCTGACCCGATACAATTCCGTTCCAACCTGGTGCTAAAGTCACGAACTGGTATTGTGTACTTACCCAGTCCTACATGGCATGCTGTGACTGGTGATCACGTCCCAGTCCGGTACAAGACTGTTCTTGTTTGGGTCTTGACCTACCCGGTTGCTATCTGTAAGTGGATTGAGGCAGCATCTGTACATCTGTCTACTGTACACTGCATTGCTTGTTCTTGCGTCATGCCTGGGTTTTATCCCTGAGAGACATGCAAGGCCAGTCTGCCTGTTGAGGACACTCACGACAGATGCTCTTCCTGCCTGTGGCCACAGCATGCCAAGGAGGCTCTGACGATCCACAGTTTCTGTGAGTTGGAGGAAAGGTTGGAGGAAGGGTTCTTCTCCAGGTACCTAGTGCCCTCAGACAGGTCAACCTGTATCCGAGTAGAAAGACGTTCAAAATATTGGCAATGCAACAGCTGTAGCAGTCAATCAGGCCAGACAACCTGATTGACAGTGGTCCTCAAAGACGCCTATTTGCACATCCCCACAAAACCAGTGCAGGAAGTACCTGCTATTCGCCTTTCAGGGAACAGCTTACTAGTTCCGTGTCTTGCCAGTTAGCATCTCTCTAGCTTCCCATGCCTTCTACAGTGCATGGAAGTTATCCTGGCCCCATTGAGATTCAAAGGCATTGGTGTGCTCAATTATCTGGATGACTGGCTTATTTGTGATCAGTGTCCAGCACAGGCAGACACCCACACGGAACTTGTCTCACGGAACCGTCTGGATTGAGCTAAGTAGGGTACATCTCTGGGGTCTTCAAATGGGCACCTTCCATCCTCTGTGTTTCGTTGACTAGCCCACTACACCTCAAGAGGGCTCAACAGTGATTCTGGCGTCCCAGCATCACCCCCCTCCATCCCCCACTCAGCTCAGCCCAGCTTACTTACCTGTACATCAGCGTTGCTTTCTTTCTATTGTGCTTGAGATCCCCATATGGAATCTTTCCGTCTCAACCACAGCCAGTTGCTGCTGCTTTCTGCTGCTTCAGATAAGTTCTTCACTATGCGACGCAACTGTTGGCCACTGAACCCGACGTCTCTGAGAAACCAGGTTGTAGAGTGTGCCACAAATCCTCGACAACCCACCTCCACTGGGTAAACTCGGACTCTCCATCCTCGCTGTTCCGCTTCAGCAGCTGGTTGAGCATACCGAAGTTTCATCCTCTCATACGCTTCATCCACAGCATCTTCCCATGGCACTGTTAACTCTACCAGATAAAAAAAAAAAAAGGCGTGCTGATCCAGACCACAAGACAATGTCTGGTGGAAGGTTAGTGGTGGCAATCTCAGGTGGAAAAATAAGCCGTTGACCAACATATGCCAGCATCTTCCAGTCTCTAGCAGCTTCCAGTTGTCCTGAGCAAGGCTTGATTTTAACACCTTTTCTTGGTGGTTGCTCTCCTGGATGGAGGAATATTGTCTTTTGTGTGTAATGCTTTGATGGAACTGGTGGCAACTTATTGGTCAGGTTACGCTTGTCTTCCAATGCTAAGGCCAAACATCGCAGCGCCTGGACCCACCTTACATCCTGTCAAAATCTATTTTTTGATTTGTACAGAACAAATCTAAATGGATTTTATTACTCAGTTTAAACCTAACTTAAATATATTTGAAACACCAAAGTTTTTTTAACCATTAAAACCTCTTAATGTGCAATAATCTGCTAGTTGTTAACCCGGAAGTCCGATTTACTGTACACGCTGAACGTTGAGTTTCAATAGTAAAAAATTTTAAATAAAAAAACAACAACAAAAACCCCATCATCGTAAAATTGAAATTAAACATCTCTGGTGTTTATTTACAGTATTTGCCAGCAAGCTTGCGATTATTTGAGACCGGTGTTTATATTAGATCACTAGCTTCACATGCTTCCTGCAGTCATTGTGAAGCCCTAACACACAACTTTGTAGCAACATCGGAACTCAATTTAAACATTCCAGCAACTTTGTTAAAAGGCTGTTTTTTAGTGGGAACTAAGTAACAGTTTTGTTTTATACCAAAATTACATTGTACAGTACATCCTCAAGTATAAAGCGAAAGTATTATTAGTCTTTTTATATGCACTGGTTAACAAGGATAAGGTATGCAAAACATTGAAAAATGAACACGCAGAAGTATGAATTTGTGTTAATAAAAATGGAATGCAATCTACCATTGAATAATAATAATAATAATAATAATAATAATAATAATAATAATAATAATAATTTAAAACCACCAAAAGACAGCCCTGTTGATATCAGAACACAAGTGTGTAGTCTACGCTTACAGAATAGTAATAATAGTAATAATAATATTAATACAGACTTGTTTTAAAAAATATTTTTAAAAATTAGCAATAAAAGCAGTAAGTATCATTATCAAAAATAATGTGTTTAATCTCAAACAAGTTGTTAATACAACAAAACATGTTAAAATACACCAAGAGTAATTTATATTACATCAAGAAATTTGCCATAGATGGATCTCAAATACCCATGTTGTCCCCTGCTGTAATGAGCACCTGTATATGCAGGAAAGGTTTTATCCGTTAATATTCAAGCAATCTCATAGGCGAAAATGTCTGTGTTTAGATGTTGTCATTCGATACCCTGGAGTACAACCGGCAGTTTCATTTGGGCAAATTGTAATATTACCGATCGCTTTGCCAGTGGAGATACTGGTGATGAGATACAGGGAGACAGTTGGTAAGGTAATAATAATATTAATAATGCAAACAAGTGAGTACAGACATTGTTACTGTTTTAGTATCACTTTAGTGTCTTAACACAATGCTGTATTTTAAGCAGTTGACTGGTAGCAACTAACTTGCTTCTGAAGTGGCACCCAGCAATTGGCTCCTAAGACAAAAACTTAATCTGGAGCCCTGATTTGTAGTTTTTTTTTAAGAAATGTATTTGAAAGAATAAACAAGAAGCAAAACCAAAACAGGCCGAGAAGCTTGTTTGACCAAGTGCTTTACCAGTGTTACTGCAAACACTTGCACAAGCAAATGAGACAATTGTGTGATTTTTATGTTTAATGCTTAGTTTACTGTGTCGTGATTGTAATGTGACCCAGGACAAAGGTTACGCTCTGTGCCAATCCTGCCTTTCTGCTAAGGACATTCTCGGCATTTAATGTCCTCCAGTTCGTGGAATTGGAGGCTTTCCATTCACCTCCTTTCCAGACAAGGAGCGACAGCTCCATACTCTTTGCGGGCCCTGGCGTATTCTGTTGACAGGTCAAAAAGTTGGAGGCAGTCTGAACAATTTTTTATCTGCTGTGGGGCTAAATCCCATGGTCAAGTCCTGTCTAAGCAGAGGCTGTCCAAGTGGATATGAGACACGGTCAGAACTGCCTAAGAACTGGCCAACTTGCTCCCTCTAGAAAAGCTCACTGCCCATTCCACCAGGGATAAGGCAACTTCATGGGCTTTTTTCTAGGGTGCGTCTGTCAAGGGCATTTGCAATGCAGCAGTGTGGGCTACTCCACATACCTAGGTCCTACAGACTCAACGTCATGGATCCTCAAAACCCTGGCTTTGGAACTAGAGTGTGAAGGACGGCTTCCAAGTCAACCCTTCCAGCACAGGCAAAGAGATGAGTTTCTCCATCGATCTTTTAGCCCTAGCTACTTGTTACTGGGGCTCTGAATGGTAATGCACAAGGCAGCCTCAGCTTAGCCTTGTAGCATTAAGGGCATGCAGCAATCTTACCATTGCGACGGCTTGGGTATACTGACCCATTTGGTAATGGTTACATTTTGTATTTGAAAGTGAACGTTAGGTTATTATCATAACCCTGGTTCCCTGAAATAGAAATGTAACCATTAACCTTCAAGGTCGCTGTGTCCATGATTGCAGTGGGCTTGAAGGAAAAATGATGCTGAGTTCGGTGTGCACAGTCCCTTCATGCCCTCTGGTCAGCTGCTTCTTTCAGCTCTGTCTGTCCTGACCTTCATGGAATTCAACGTATTACAGCACAGAAAAAAAAAAAAGAAAACCATCTAGTATAGTCCAGAAAATGATATACTGTAGTTCAGAAAGAGGAGGGATGCATTTGGGCAGGGATTGCTTTTCTCTAATTCCTAGATCATCTCAAAGTAATCATTTTTACGTGTATTTGAAGCTGATTGATATTGTGTCCCTGGAATCTACTTACACGACCTGTATATATCTGTAAATGTAAATATGTGGTAATTAATTTTTTTACGATAAACAGCAGTTCAACGCATCACACCAGCTCTGCAGCTCTTAGGTAAATAGAGACTATTAAATAATGAATCTGCAGCATCCAAACAGTCAGTATATACTGTAGTAAGAGTTTCAGCAGCACACTCTGAATAACCTAGCAACCCTGGGATTGTATTTATTTTAAATGTTAGTCTATTAGTGCAAGGTCTTATAAATTTTTAGATTTTTAATTATTGTTATTATTATTATACTGCACCCCCACCCACTTCACAATCAAAGCAGTAAAATACACTCTGTACTTTCATGTGACAAGATGTTTACATTTTTTATCACATCAGCTTGTGCTAAAATCTCAGTTTTAGCAATAAAGTATATAATATGAGAAAATAGCTGAGGCCAGTGCTTGGTTTGGACCATACATTCACTTTCTTGCCTGGTAAAATGTAGTGATATTGAGAATATAATATATAAGGTCGTGGCTAACTATATACTGTATGCCTTTATTGGGGAGTGGTAAATAGCTTTAAACTGAAAATTACAGTGACATATATCCAAAACTGTTATGTTGGCCAGTCAGAGACAAATGCAGCGAAAGTTCACTTCTGGACAGGCTCCTATTAAAACCGTTTTTGTAGGAAGTTTGGTTTGGCAGGAATTCTGTAAAAACACACTGAGATCCGAGCCTGTTGCATAGATACTTGCTGCTGATACTTTCTCCTAAATGTTTTGCTTTAAATTTGCAGTTGAGTTGCATAAATTTTCATTTGCTTAATATTTTCAGTTTTCAACTGTATTTGGCATTTATACCTGCACCAGCATGTGTTTAAGTAGGTACTAGTTTATTTGCTGTGTTTTATTTATTTCCTATACTAGTCAGAGTGGACCCTTTTGAAACAGTGCGGTATTTTTAATAGTTTGTCATCGGAAGGAGTCTTAAGTTATTCCCTGATAACCTGTCATAAAAACCTGGAATAATAGTATTTTGTTACTCGACAGAAGAGAAAGCCGTTTTCACGCTTTTTTGCAACTGTCAGCTGGCTATTAGACAGTCTGCCTTCAGCGATGTGGTATGTTGTGTTAGAATCGGAACAAAACCAGCTCTGTTCCAAATTCTCTCCTACTGTGGAAACAATGTGAAACACATGGGGTGAAGATAGTACAAACATTATTAGCATCACATTTATTTAGCAACATACGTAGAGCTGCATTAAGGGCAGAGGCTCAGTTTTCAGCCTGCTTGAAATGGAAACGCTCTTGCACTTTGCTGGTGCTGTGCAGTAACACTGGTCATTGCAAGGTACAGTATTTCACTGCTTTGGTAAACATCAGCCTGTTCTAATTGTGTTTTACTAAGTTTATCTGATTTTCTTAATTTTTATTTTACGTGACTTTTTTATACAGCACAACAGTCATTTTAGTGCAAATCCATCAGATTTAACAATACGTTACTACTCTGCATTGATGAAATCAAATTATCTACAGTATGCACATTTCTTTTAAAACTGAAATGATGTTTCTTTTGGTATACAAAATGAAACCCTTTTAAATAACCATACCATCATCTGCATTCCACTTTGCTTTGTGAACTGGGATTCCAAAATGCTTTAAACAGAAATCTCCAAGCAGAAACCCATCACAGTTGGATATCATTAAAATAGACAGTTATGATGAAAAGATCTTTTTAAACATCTTTATTTCTTGGTTATGCATTTTTTGGCTGGGAGCTGTGCCCTTATTGACAGATATAGAACAAATTCACTTAATTAAAATTGGATGAAGATCCTTCTGTATATTGCTTACTGCATGATTTAAGGTGGTGTATGCCCAATTTATGTAAAAGTAAATCTTGGGGTCCCTGAAATACAGCAGTTTGGCATGATTATTTAGCCAAGTTTTAAAGGTTGTAGCTGCTTTTAACTTTTGTAAGTTTAACCCCATTGTTTAACTAATTTCGAAATGCCCATTTTCAGTGTTACCTTACCACTGCATCCCTTAACCTCCATTGACACCATCAAAACAAGCAATCTGGTTAACCTAAGAAACAGATTTGACCAAGATAGACCCATGAGGCAAGGGCCCAATCTGGCACCTGACCAGTAGGTGTCGCTGAGGCTTGATGAGGTGAACTGTACCCCACCAATGTTCCTCTCTAACCCACGGGAGCGCAAAGGCTATTGCAGAGTTCCCTGCGGGTCACCAGCTAAGTTTGGAAATGTCGCAAGTTTTGAGCCGTGCACCTGGTGGTGGTGTTTTAGCTAGGTGAGTAACTAGGGACCTGCTAATGATCGAAGCAGGGTGGAAACAAATCTGAAGCTGCTGCCTAATCTGCAATTTGAGCACTATACATTTATGCTGCTGCTTTATGAATTCAACCTCAGGCAGTCATTTTTTATTCTGTAATTGCAGTACCACAGGGCTGAGGAAAGTTGCACTTGTTTATTGAATACCACTGCATGGAATTAAAAGGGCTACTCTGAATGACAAGAATGTTATCAAGCATTTCAGTGCAGAGAGTTGTGCCTTGTTTATGATTTTTTAGCAATAACACATGTGTTGTTTCTTGAGTGAAAAGAAAAGGGATTTTTTGTTTTGGCTGAGCAGCAATGGAAAGGATTTAGGTTTTTCTGGCAGTTTTTCAAGACCCTTGCTATGGTGCTGCAGCTACTGGCAGCCTGAGCCCTGTTTTGCTCTAGTCTGTGGGAGCTCCACCCCTAGCTGTGGCTGCAAGGATCATCCTGCATTACTGAACAATGACAACAATGGCATCATGTGTCATTTGAGTCTTCCACAGCTGTAAAATGTAACACCATTTCAAATGCCTCAGTCTATAAATACACCCTCCCTCTGTATTTTGTAACTTAATAGTTTGTATAGGATAACATTTTTACAATTGGCACAAACCAGGAAAAACAGGTTCACATCTCTCCTACAGGACTAAAACATTCACCTGTACATCAGACATTATTTTGTAGACTATGCATGCATAATAATGCATTTGACTGCAATCTGATTTTCATCATCTGTATTATCTTTATGATGTAGCAGTCTGCTGTAGGTCAGTTGTAAGCTTAAGCTTGGCGATTTTAGACTTGTTCATTCTGGTTTTATCCATACAGCTGCACTATGGTTTATGAGGTTACAGTGATAAACAAGTGAATACTGTTGTAGCTGCACCAGACAGTGCAGAAACACAGGGCTTCATTTCATTGTTTGCATTACGCTGTGTCACTCTGTGTTAAAGTTCACTGGCTTGATATTTTAGTTTTTATCTTCTTCTTTTTTTTTTTTTTTTTTTTTTATATATTTTTCATGTTTTAACAATAAAAAGTTCACAAAGAAAAAGGATTTGACCCTTTTTAATAGTGTTAAACCTTGACCTCCAGTGTTTCTAAATTCATCAGAACTTCTTTGTTTCTTTTTTCTTCTTTTGGGAACATGGTCAGGGGAAATGACTTTACAATAGACTGCATTTTAGGTAGTTTCTGGAGACTGATGGAAGAGGGTTTAAACAATGATGTTTAAACAGACTGCCTTATAGAACTAATAAACCTTGATTGTCTGATATGCCATTGAACTCACCAGAACTAATATATATATATATAATATATATATATACTATATATATATATATATATATATATATATATATATATATATATATAAAATATAAACATAGTGAAACCTTTTGGGTTGAAGTAATACAATGAAGTATATGAATAACTTCCCACATTAACTTTTAAAACTTTTAAATCAGATTTAACCTTTAAAAAATATCCTTTTTCATCCAAAACAATGGATCACAATATATGGTAGCTCAGGTTTCACAGTAGTGACGATAGTCTTTGGATGACTGTGAATCAAAAGCCTTTGGATCACCTTTATATTTTCCAGTTATGATCCAAGTCACATTCTGAAAGTGATACAGGAACCTTGTTCATGATTGTCTCCCTTCAGGACAACATCATCTTGTTCCTGAGAGGCTGCGAAGAGCTTGGCTTGAAAGGCACACAGCTTTTTGACCCTGGTGATCTCCAGGACACCTCCAACAGGGCTAACATCAAGTAAGCATATACCATTTTTTAAGAAGCTATTTTATGTATTGGATATACCAGTAACTGTTTATTCAAGCTGTTAGTTTGTATACCAGTGCTTGCTGATTTAAGAGTTTTATACAATGGTTCTGTCTAATAATTTAAGTCAGTTATTTCATCCCATAACAATAAAATGCTGTCACATCTAAGAACTTTCTAACTTTTCAGTTTGCACTTCTGACCCGTCATTTTTAGATTTCCGCTAATCCAATTAAAAAGGTTTTTAAAATCCCTTTTGTTGTACTTCTACTAGTAAAACCTGTGTTAAATTGTAACCTGGCTGAAACACTTACTCTTAGAATTTTTTATATTAATAAACTGTAAGACATGCCCCCTGTAGTCTGGTTAATTTAGTAACCCAAATGTAACTTTTTCACTGTGTGAAGTTTATCCCACAAATGTACAAGGGTTGGGCACTGATTTTGTGTGGAAGAGAAACTGCATTTTTTTTGTTTGTTTTGATTTTAAACTGTTCCAAAGGTATACAAGACCGTTCATTAATGACCGCGTGTGCCTACTACCAGTATGTCAGAACTTCTTGTTCAGTGTGACCTGAGGGACATGCAGCCTTTGTATTATGTATTACTTAATAAACTAGTCCAGATTTTTCAAAACTTTATCCTTCCTCCTGAGGGACAGGCCATTTGCACAAACATGTTTACAACATACTGTGCGACAGATGTTTCTAAATTGTTTTATTATAGTGTGAGGGTTATGTGTTGTACAATAAATTACATATAACAGTAGCAGTAAATGTGTAACCTTATTATGATTTCTATTAAGTGCCATAATCCCCATGTGCTGGTCTCCATGGGCGTGACTTGCAGGACTGTTTAAATGTATAACTAGGTAAAATTTAAAACAAGCCTAAAATAGCTAATAGTTACTTTAAAACTGCATTCTAAGATGTTTTGGTCACTGTTTAAAGTTTAACATGTGTTTTTAGTTGGCTTCTTAAGTGATTGGTGTGTACTTCATTTCTGGTCTGCAGACTAAATAAAAATATTTGAAAAGTTCCCAAGGGAATTTAGAATGTTTGAGTCGACTTCAGCTCCATGTTAACTCTCCATGTAATAGTGTTGATAATAAATGAAACCCTCTATATATAACCTTATGCCATTTTTATTTGTATATACAGTAAGCGCAGGTCATGGAAGTCATAATTTACATTTAAACAATGGGCAGGAGGTGTTACAAACAAAGTACGGTTCAGTTCAATATCGGCAGAGCTGATTTGTTCAGTCCTGTCTCAAAAGCCTGCTACTAGCAGGAACTTCTGATTTTCAGTTTGAGTTTAATCTGAACATAACCTTAAAGTTTATTATTGAACCTGTGTACTCTGTTTTGGGCTTTCTATGTGTTCCAAGCAGGTTTTCCTTACCAGTATTTAGAGATTAAGCCAAAACTAAGGAGAAAAATAGCACAATGCAGAAGTATGTTTCTCAGTCTTATTTATGTCAATGACATGAGGCAAGTCACGATCATAAGAAAAATGTGATATAACAAAGTGTGATCTACATGTTATAAGAGTTGTGGTTTCAGTGATTTGATGGGATTACATAAGAATGAAAACACATGCCAGAGGTGTTTTATTTTCTTGACAGCAAGTATTGATAGATTAAAAGCCTACTAAAAACGCACTGCTGTTTCACATCCCTACTGTTTTCAGTACATTTTTGACATTTTCAGGTTCTTTTTTTTTTAATTTAATTTTTATCCTGATTATGGGTCAGTGTAACAAAACTATCACTGGAACAGTTGTTCAGATCAGTATGGGTACAGGGTTCTCCCCAGGAACAGCCGGGCGGCAGAACATTATAGCTGGGAGCACTTTTAATGGGAAAAATAAACTTGCCTTACCTTAAATATATAACACGACAAAGACTTTGAATAATATGTTGTCCTTCGTTGATTATATCTGGTTGCACTTTTTTTATATTCTCAATTTTTCTTTTTCATGACTGTTTTTTATTATGGTAAATTACCATGCTTATTAAGGCAGTCTGATTTGACTGGGGAAAGATAACGTAGGTTATTGGAGTTAACAAAAGAAAAAAAAAAGTAACTTTTTCAATTCCTTTTTAGCTTAATTATTGAACTTATTGCTTCATTTAAATTGTTTTTTTTAATGCGACTTCATTTTAACCATTTTTTTTTTAAACACCAGTACTCGCACACGTTTGATCACCACCATAACTGTTGCATGAAACCGGAGTGTAATAATCCAGCACCTCTGCATTTGTATGTCAGCTGACAAGTGTTCAGCCGATATCCCATCATACCTTTCTTCTTAAAGGCGTACAGCCTCTATACGTGAACCACCAATATTTCTCACAAGCACCTGGTATCACAACAAAAGGATTAGGTGTTTTTTTGGTGCATTTGTATAGCTATTATTTACGATATATCACCTTACAGTACAATAGTACAACAACAAATGGAGAATGATAATACCTGAAAATAAATAATATATATATATATATATATATATATATATATATATATATATATATATAAAGTAGCCTGCACAAATCGTATTAGGCGATTGGATTGCGCCGTTCGCCTGTCGCTGTTTTTGCTTTGAAAATAATTGGTTATTTTAGCAGTCAATTCTTTTGTTTTAGCGTCTCTAAGTGTTTAACACAGAAACCCCGCCCCCCTTCAACTCTCTGATTGGTTAAATGTTGTGTCAAGACGTAACACAGGTGTCATGTGCTTCCAAGATTTTTCTTTCACCCAGCAATGCGCAACTGATCTAGTTTGCTAGAAGCGCAATCAATCCTTATTGTTAAAGGCACATTAGCATCTGCAAGACGGGCTGATCGGGTTTTTTCAGCCGGGCAGTGACAGGCACTTTTCCTGAAAGGCCTGGGGAAAACCCTGGGGTAATAATACAGTGAAGGGGCATCATTTAAACGGTCTGTTACACCCACGTGTCCTTGTCACTCCCATAATTAACTACAAATCTTTTCTTTCAAAGCACAAAATCCTGAAGAGCAACTTTGTATGAATAGGAAATATCAGTTATCACTGTTTTCTTATGAAATAGATTCATAACATTGTTTTCTGTTTCAATTCTTAAATCCTGGTGTTTTTTTTTTAAGTTTAAATCACCTCTATGGCCTCAGTTGATTGTTCCTGTTCCTCAGCAACACGCTGGCCCTAGTGAATGTAAGAAATACTACATTTCCTCTGGTATTTCTTACTCTTTGTCCAAATGTGCAATTTTTTATACAGTAAAGCCATAAATATTTCAGGCCAAAATATTTGGCGAATCACACCCATAAAAACTATTTTGCTACAGAAATGTTGGCAACTTGTTGCAATATACAAAGTAAGGTTTGTTGGTGTCGTTTTATATTTGTGCCAAAAATGTTTGTGTTTTTTTTTTTGCATTCATGAAAAACCCATAATAAAAGGCTGTCAAATACTTATGGCTTTACAGTATCTACTATGAACAGTGTGGTAGCAGTTCAACGAAAATTCACATGTTGGCGGTAGCATCCTTCAGTTCGGTGAGAATTGTTGTTTTGGTTTTTGTTTTGCCAAAGTAGCTATTCAAGTGGTCAACTAACTTCAATTATTATTATTATTATTATTATTATTATTATTATTATTATTATTATTATTATTATTATTATTATTTTTTTTATGTAATGTGGTTCTTTGTTTTTTTGTGTAAAACAATTTTTATTGTTGTGGTGTGTAGCTATTTGGAAACATTTAAAACCCTATTTTGTCCTAAACAGCAGATGTTATGGGCAAGTCTATTAAACCCTGTGACAGGGCGAGGTCTGCTGGCTGTCTGACACATGCATGATTTTGTAAGAAGAGTGACAGGGCGAGGTCTGCTGGCTGTCTGACACATGCATGATTTTGTAAGGAGGGCAGCAGTCCCGTAGGATCCGTCTGTCAATCATGGCAGTGACACAGGGAGGCTGGGAGAGGGTGTGTGGTCTCTCCCTCTCTCCGACTGGTTGGGAGGCGGGTCTTGGGGGGGGGTCAGTTGGCCTATAAAAATAATCCTCTGTTGTTCCTTCACCCCGCCCATCTAGGAAGAATGATAGCTGTGTTCAAAAAGTTGGATGGCAGACCATAACAAGAACGTCAGTGTCTGGAGAGAGAGAGGGGCAAGCAAGCCCGGCTGTCAAAGACAGCCAATACTTATTATTTTATTATGTACCCAAGTGGGACGTGGTCAGTTTAGCTGGGGAATATTGAGCAACCCCATGAGTGTTAGTGAGGGATCAGCAAAGTATCTCTGAAACCCGAGCCGTACCGGAGAGCTGAGGCTGAGGGACGTTGCAAAGAGCAGCACCTTTTATTTGTAGTTTTGGTCCTGTGTTTTATTTAGCCTTTTTGCTTCGCCTTCTGGTTTTGGTTTATTATTTTCAGCACCTGCGAGTGCAATTGGAACTGTGAAACGAAATATACCATTGCTGGTAATCACTGCGTGCTACCACATTTACCATTGTAAGTATTTGGGTCCACAGCAAAACGGTGCCATCTTCTGTCCTAAATAAATCTGTGCACCTCAGTGGTGTTTCAAAAATAACTTTGTCTCCCGTGTCAGTGAATTCTCCCACCCTTCCATACGTGGTGTTAGTGGTGGGATTCACTGGTACTGCTCACATACAGCAGTGCATGACTGGGCTCACTGCTAACCCAAGGAAATGTGCCATTAGGAAGAGTGAGTCGGAGTATTTTGGGTATCGAGTAGGGAGTGGCCAGATCAGACCGCTGGTTGCTAAGGTGAAAGCCTTGGCTGACTGGACAATCCCTATGACCAAAACCCATGTGCTCTCCTTCTTGGGACTAGTAGGCTATTATAGGAAGTTCGTTCCGGGCTCCGCCACGCTCGCTACACCCTTGATGGACATCACCCGGAAGGCTGCCCCAAATACGGTCGAGTTGACGGAACCATGTCAGCGGGCCTTCCTCTCTCTGAAGCGAAGGTTGTGTAGCAAACCAGTGCTGTGCAGAACTGATTTCAGTAGGAGCTACAATGCCTTCTGATGTTTGGCAATTATTTTCTAATGTAAGACACCAAGAAAGAAAAGTAAAGAAAGTAATGTTTGGGATACCACAGTAACGAATTTGCACAACCATTTAATGAGATGGCACCCTACAGAACATCAAACAAAATCTGCATTTAGTCATGTGAACTACCCCAGAGTAAAAATGAAGAAAAACAACCAAGATCGTTCCAAAGGTTGTGTATTTGGTCAGAAGTATTAAGCATCCTGGCAACGTCAGGTCCTAGTGAGCAGGTGTTCAGTAATGCTGGGCAGATTGTAAACAAGTGCCAGTCGTTGATTAAATTAAAACAAAATGTGGACACTATCAGGTTCCTTAACACAATTAAAATATAAGCCATGAACAACCACTCTTGTTACTAAACTGCTGTGGACAGTGGGGGGGAAAAAAAAAAAAAAAAAATCTCAATTGGTTGTTACTCTGACCTTGTTATGTATTCAAACACTTGTTGGGGGGCATTTTGTTTTGACCACCAACTAGTACAAATCCACACAAATAAGGTAAAAAATAATTATATAATTGCTATATGCATAAACTGATGTAATCAATTTAATATGCATAATAGTTTAAAGCATTACTAGCAGTGTTACACAGTAATCCACAGTTTACCCTTTCATAACGGCGATTTTAATCAATGTATCAGCTTTTTTGGAGATCGATATATCGATAGTGAAAAATTAGGCGTCGTCACAGCTGTAAACTTTTTACATTTATAACTTTAAAGCTCTTTAAAAATGGATGCTTTAGTGCACTGGGGTTTGAGGTCTGTCCTCTAAATCACTGCAGGAAGAGCGATTTCTGTTCCGTACCACATCATGGATCGTTATTGCTGTGTTCCCTGTTTGTGGGAAATAATCCTTACATTAACAGTGCAGTTGAGTGGCCATTTTGAAAAGATCTTTGAAACAGACTTTAAAGTTTTGTAACTTTAAGGTTTTATAACTGTAAAAAAAGTTATCAGGGTGTTAGCAATGAAAAGATAAATAACAGGTGCATTATTTAAACAGTTGTAGCAACACGTGGGGACATATACAACGCTAGATTTTTCAGAACCTTCTCTTACTTTAAGTACTTTACAACAAACTGTTCCACTTTACTTGAACTCTCAATGAGAAGATTAACCCTGATGACTGGTACTCTATATTGGAGATGTACTGTGAGTGTAACACACGGACATGTTTTTTCACAGCATAGACTGAGAAACGCTCATCCAAATGTGATGAAGCTTGGTAGCACCATTTCTTAGGCCACTTGAGGGTATGAAAGTATTCAAGACATTCACTTCAAAACTTCTGTTTGTAATTGCACTGACATCTCGCGGAGTTGAAAGGTGAAGAATATATTCTAAGGCAAAGGAACAAAGATTTCTAAAAAGGTACAGGATTACTGTTTTGTAATCCTAGGTTCAATGAATTGGTAAAAACAGATAAACCAGCTTGTATGAATGCTGCACATTCTTGGCATTACTTGTGACCAGTATTGCCTGAAGCTTTCTATTTTTAAAAGTCAAAACAAGTAACTATGGACTGGCAGAATGTTTTAATGGATATGAAACGTTTTTTTAAGACTAGAATACTAAGCAATACTTGCCTGTTCCTTCGTTTTGCTGCTGACAAGCGGTAACCTTAATCAATAACAGTGTTTCTTACTCTTTCCCAGGGGGTCTGACTGCTGTCGAAAACTGAAAAATGTAAGTAATCATTTTTTCATTCTTGTCTATGTTTTTTTGTAAGATTACTCTACTCTTAAAGTGTAGAAAACAGCGTGAAAATATGTCTGGAGGCAGCAGGTGGCCCAATAAACTTGAAATAAAATAAAAGTAAAACATTGTGGGTCTACCTTCAGTAATGTGCTGAGCTGCCAATTCACAAAAAAATAAACAAAAAAAGAAACACTAGAGTAGTTAGGAAGTGAGATCAATGAGGCAATGACCGGAAGGCACAGAGAAAGAAAGTAAATAGACATACTTTCAGGCTAATATGAGATGTTAGCCAAGGAGCGGTAAAAGAAAAATGACATGTCAAGCCACAGGAAAAAAGGAAAATACAATAAAAAGCCTGCTTTAGCACAGTGAGCCAGATGCGTTGGAACTTTGACTGAACTCTTCATATTTATGAGCTTTGGCAGCCTCATCGTGTACAACTGTACGTCATTTTGATTATCGACCCTTCAGAAATTGCCAATCCCATTCGAAACGTATTTCTTAAGAAAAAACAAAAGATTAAAGATGAATGTGGAGGAAAAAAAAAGAAATACATTATGTATTTTTCTAGAATATGGAATGTCCCTGCTAAAAGTAAATTGATATGACCCCCAAGTGTGAACCTACATCTGTTTGTTGTGTAATTGTACAACTGGAATGCAATTTAATGTTTTTATCTGGTTAAGTTTTAACGGTAATCAAAAGAACAACAGACCTTTGAACTGAGCCATGCTGTTCGGCTTACTAAGAGAACAGAATATTAATTTCAGTATAAAACTTCTTTCCATACAGAAGCGGTTCACAGGTCTTACAGTAGAATAAACTTTTCATAGTTCAGTCTGGAACATGGTTTTATGACAGAATTCTATGCCCATTTCAAACAGCCTCTCAATAATCTGTTTTGATTTCCCCTCAGGTGTTGATTACTATATACTGGTTGGGAAAAGCTGCCAATAGCTGTGCTTCATACAGCGGGGTGACGCTGAACCTGAAGGAGTTTGAGGGACTGCTCTCACAGATGCGCAAGGTATTCCTGTGTGCAACTTGGTGTTTTTACACTGGGCATGTCTGCAGTGGCCAGTCTGTTCCTTCCAATTTAGATCATAAAAGAGTAGCTGGTATGTTTTAATTAAGGCTTTGACTGGTGTACTGGCATGCATGTTGGAGTTGTGGTTATAAACACAGTAAACAAAGGGACATATTTTAAAGTCTTTACACCAAAATGCAATTTTATACATTTTTTTTTTTTTTTTTTTTTTTTTGGTAAAGGGAAACTGTTTACTTTACATAAAGTAAAACAAAAAACCCTTACTCGCTTTTAAGCCTTTGAGTTTAATTTTAGTTTCACAGAAAGTGGCGAATTGTAGTGAATATATTAAGGCATGACCTATAGTGTTTAGCTGGAGATTTTATATACACTGTAAGTAGTACAAACTACTTAAATCATGATACGTTTTTTGCAGCACTCAGAAATGCAGTGATTTTTAAGATTGAACTGCTTGTTTGTTTTTGGTTTTATTTTACTACAAGAAAGAATAACACGTGCCTGAAATATGCACAGTGCCGGGATGTAAAACCTAAATGAAGCCTCGTAATACAGCTTGCAGTCTGTGTCGCCAGGAAAAGAGTATCTTGATTTAGCTGCTTAAAAGTGTCCTACTTTTATGGATCAAGAGAAATGAGAGCATTAGTTAGAAATGAAAGTGACTCAAAACAGAAAGGCAAGAGAAATGCCACGGAGAGTTATTAATATAACCATAAAGCTACTGTGTATAAACTCTTAACTGTATTGAAAACCGTGCCACATGCCTGTGCTGAGAAAGGCAAGTACTCATCCTTAAAATACCTAGATACTAGCTCAGGTAATATGAAGGTCACACTTGGTATCCCAGAAATAAATTAATCTCCGGGATACAGCTGAGGCAGGCATGTGTATGTGCACTTCAGAGTTCCCTTTTATGTAGGGAATATTAACCATTACAAATGGGTGTTTCCTTTTAAGACTCCCGAACCTGAAAACTTTTACCAAAGACTTCTCGTCAGAGCAGTGTGACATGGCTGCTGCTCCGCCCCTGAGAGCAATATAGAAGCTACGCACCCTGACAACGATACCGTTTACCTTTTCAACGGAACCTAATTACGTCAGAGAGCGTTGGTAGTATATCTGTTTCTTTCTATGTATCTAGTCGTGCTTTTAGCCGTTGCTTAAAAGTGCTCATTAGGGGGCTCCTGTGTGGCACATCCGGTTAAGATGCTCAGTTTGGAGTGCAGGATGCCCCCTATCCTGGAGGTCTCTGGTTCAAGTCCAGGCTGCTTAAGTTGGCCAGGTTGTCCTCAGCTCACCGGGCACCAGTGACCCCTGTAGACTGACCGGGCACCTGTGGGCTTGCCTGTAAGCTGCCCGGAGCTCCTTTGTCCTCCGACGCTGTAACTCTGGGTTGGCTGCATGGCGGGCCCGCAGAGTGAAAAAAAAAAAAAAAAATCAGTCGGCTGATGGCACATGCTTCAGAGGATAGCGTGTGTTTGTCTTTGCTGCTCCCGAGTCAGTGTAGGGGTGGTAACAGTGAGCTGAGCTCAAATTGGGAGAAAAACGGGGTAAAATCAATTGGCGATTCTAAATTTAAAATAATTAAGTAAAGTGCTGGAGTTTCGCTTTGCGTTTCTACTGGTTGTGTTCTGTTAGATTGTGTTTCATTTTTTTTGCACAAGGTAAGTATTGAAACGAAACCGAGCAGCTTCTGTGGGCTGCCTACATTAGCAGCTTATTGCTGTATTAGTGTAGCTGTCCAGCACACTACTAGAAAGGCTTGTTTCAAGCAGGCTGCTTCCAGTCTTGTGCCTCTACTGACTGGAAGGTTAACCAGTAGCTGTTTCTGCAGGTGGACATCCCTGTTAGCGCGCCACTAGCGGTATCTGTGACCTGTCGCCCCCTATCCTGGTACCAAGCCGGGACAACAATCCAAAGCACACATCAAAATCTGCTTCAGAATGGTTAAAGAAGAATAAAATCAAGGTTCTGGAACGTCCTGGTCAAAGTACTGATCTAAATCTGATTGGTATGAGTTAAAGAAGGCTGTGCACAAGAGAAGTCCTCGGAATTTGAGTGAATTGGAGCAATTTTGTGTCGATGAATGGTCAGAAGTCACTAAAGAATCATGCCAAAAGCTCATTACAAATAACCTAATTGTTTTAAAGCAGTTATTATTGATAAAGGTGCCTCAACTAGCTATTAATTTCATTTTCCTTGTCAGTGTATGAATACTTTTGAATTAGCGTTTGAAGTTTTGCCCAAAAAATACTGAAATAAATAACTGTAGACTTTTGCTACAAAAGATTTTTTCTTTAATTTGTTTGAGAAAGTTCTAGAAATTTAAACATTTTCATTAGAGTATATATATTTTTTATATGTATTTAGTGTGCGTGATTTTTCTCCCCAGTTTGGAATGGGCAATCATTTTCCTCTTCGATTCCCCACACAGCTCTGGAGAACTGAAGGTTCAGTGGGTGTCCTCCGATCCAACGACCAAGCCAGGTTCTTCTTTTACACCCAAGAACTTTAGAGTAGATGTCAGCGAGCTACCGACCTCTGGAGGACACAGGCCAGCCCTGCAGGTGTCCAATTCTGAGCAGGGTTTGTTGTAGCGCTATGAGGAGAAACAGTCCCTGACAGTTTTACCTCCCTAACCCACGGGAGTGAATGCGACTCTCTCTTCAGAATCCACAGAGACTTTGCACAGCCAGGACGCGAGCCTGTGCTGTTAACTCCCCCTAGACACCAGCTGGCTGTGTTTTTACTAGGCGAGCCACTTGGGGACCCCGTTAATATATTGTTTAATTTGTTATTTAAAGCTTGTTGAATGTGCCAAATTCACCAACAATTAGAAATTGTACAATTCGACTGTACATTGCTACAGTGCAGAATGTACTTTAATACACTGTTCAAGTAACAACAAACAAATGAATGGCACACTGAATGAATTTAGTGTCTTGTATCTGAGTTTAGTTAAGGAAACGATACTCTTATGTAAAAACAATTGTACTATGGAACACAAAACCTTTTAGCAATATGCAATAAAAACATGAGGTACTGGTACACTATTAAAAGTGTCATATTAAAATGTTATCCATAAACCTGTCTCCTGATTTGCATTTAGACATATACTGTAGATACAATTTATTTGGAACAACTGCAGTTATTTTTTGTTATTTATTTGCTATTGTAACTAATTTTAAAACATACATTTATACAAGTGATTTATTTTAGCAGAGTGGCTAGGGTGCCTTCCACTGACCTTTTTGCTGAGCTAGGGATTCATGTGTTAGTATGGGATTCTTGCACTGGAAAGAATTCCTAATCACGGAGTTGTCAAAGACAGCCATTGTTCTGTGTGCTCTGACCATGTGGGTCAGCTACAAGTGCCTTCGTATCCTCCAGAGCCAAGAGCTGGCAAGGAGACAGGACTGGGCTGAGTTTCCTCTGAGGATCAGGAAAAGCATTTCTGAATAATTTTTTCATTGCTGATTGCCTCGCAGAAGAGATTCTTCTTTCATAACAGGAATGTCTGTGGAAGGTGGAGGGAGGCTGGTTATACACACTGGCTCATTATAACCCAATAGACCCAGGGTATTGAATCCTGTATCGGAGTGGGAGCTGCAAGTTGGGGGGGGAAAAGGAAAAAAAAAAAAAAAAGACTGGCTGGGACCCGTGTGGAATGGTTTCATCCAAAAAACTAAATGAATTGCTTATAAGCTGAATACCTTGAGCTGAGTTGTTGCTTTTCAGTGCGGCCTGTGTACAGTTGAACCATGATTCGTAAACAGGTAGTTGGTGATGCATGTTTTCTGGAATTGGTTACTAGAATTGTATTTGTACAGCTTGTTGTATGAATTTTTTTGAGAATGCTGCTGTTCAACAGTTTATATCCACTCTCTCCCTTGCTCCCTTAAAGTATTGCTGGCTTTATTTCATTCATATTGTCACTATTTATCAGATTTGTTTATTTTATTATTTGAATAAGAAATTCACTTTTTCCACTGTTACTAGGATTATATTTACTGGATATCTTTCTGGTCAGTGTATTGGTTATCCTGGATACTTTTGTCAAGAATGTTCCATGCCATAGTGCCACTGTATTTGCTTCCAGACGCACTTGATGTATTGTTAAATATGAAAGTATTAATCTGTACTTTTTTTTTTTTACAGTGTTTGTAACTTTGTGTTTGTTTTTGACTGTTAGGAGGCTGAAGACCTAGAGAGCCCCAAGCGCAGCATTCGTGACAGTGGCTACATAGATTGCTGGGACTCTGAACGCAGCGACTCCCTCTCGCCACCCCGGCACGGCAGAGACGACTCCTTCGACAGCCTGGATTCGTTTGGCTCACGTTCGCATCATACTCCCTCTCCCGATGTGGTGATCTTGGGCAGCAGCGATGGTGAGTGCCTGGAGGGTTCACACCTCGGGATTCCACTGTTTACCTGCTCTGTGCTGCATTGTTGCACATTTAAAATCTGGGCACAGATAGGCATGTGAAAAACGCTATGCAAATGCCTTTTAAAAAACAGGAATTTTAATACTTGTCACTTACTACAGGTACACTTCAATTGAAGATTAAGATTTGTCTCTGGGTTTTTTGTCAGACACATCAGCATTTGGACACAAAACAATGTTGTTGAATATACTTCTTTACAAATTTTATTAGAACAATATATACATTGTGATTACCAAACATGACTATAAAGACCTTTTTATATCAAAACAAGACATTTGGTTCTAGCTATTGAGAAAAGCTCTGAAATGTGATCGTCTGGCACGGTTTAGCTGTGTTTTACCTATGAATTGTCATTTGAAAACTGGGATTGGCAGATGTCCAGTGTGCAGCAAAGAAAACAAAACAGTCAATTAGGCAGCAAACCTTATGGGCACATCTTTTATGACAACAGCCTTGCCATTAACTGAAGACCATTTATTCTGGATTCACTTGGGGGGGGGGGGGGGGGGGGAGCGTTAATACTTAAATACAGCAATACAAGTATGGTTATCTTATGCTTAGGCCTTAGGCTAGCCATGCAAAAAGCTAAAACACCAACTGCTAAATCTTAAAACATACAATATATCACTCTCCTAAGCTAAAATCTAATTCCTATACCTTATAGCAGTGCATAAATGACATATCAATTCAAAATGATTCTTACCTTCCACCATATGGAAATGTAGATTTAGAATACAACGTAAAAACAATATCTGTCTTCAAAGGCAGACTTCTAAATACGACCGAACAGCAACCAGCTTTTTCAGAGATCCTCAGCGCATGGACCACACAACTTGGACTTAGCAAATCAAGTGATGCATGACTGAAGTCTTGCCTCAACTTTTATAGAGTTTTTTTCTTCACTTCATGCGTCAGAAGACCCGATTTAAATCTAATCATTTGGTTTGTTTTACAACTTGTATCTTTTAAGTAAACAGTGTATTTCAAAAGTGCCGGTAACTCCTTTAAAATTAATTGGATATGATCTTGTGTCTGCCACATTTTCTAATCTCTAAAATATGTGAGGTAATATTGATAACATTTTCCCCCTACCACAAAGTCCTTATAATTTATTAAGATATAAGTATATATAGAGAGATTCCTTTCACTATATAACACCAACTCTGTTTTAATTATTCCAGCCTTGGTCTAAAATATATTTCCTTCTCAAGAGTAAAAACATAATTTATAAAATACACACTGTAAACAAACTTGTTTCTCATGGACTTTGCTAATCTCTATCTAAAACCCCCTGCTTCCTGTCCTTAGACATCTTGTAGATGATAGTTCGAGGGGGCTTGAATTCTAAACTGAGTTTACTTTTAATTAATAAGAAACTCTACTGCAAGCACTTTCCCATATCCATTGCATTAGTCATGCCTTGGCTGGATTTAAGAAACTGCTCAGACTGGTATCTCTACAGATAAGAAAAAGCTAAAATCGTGTTTTTTTTTTATAATTAAGCTCTCATCATGGACAGTAGCTTTGTTTTTCTTGTGCTTCTCATTAGTTCATTTTAAAAAATCACTCATTTTATAGAGACCTTTAAATGTCTTAATATTCCTTCACACAGGCAAGCAGAGCTGAGGGGTACCATGCAGTAAATTTGTTGAGAAAAAAACCTGTAGCTTTATGGATGTACCCACGTTAATAAACCTAGGTTACAGCTTGGTATTACATTGTTTCACTTTTAAACATAACAGTTTCCCTGTAATAAATACTTGTTTTCTATCACATCAAAACGTTAATAAATGCAACACTGTGACTTTTTTAGTTTAAAATGTAATCCTGTCAAAAGGGTTGCTTTTTCTTTTGCAATACCTAAAAGGCTTCTGTTTTTGACTCGCAGACATCATCCCAATTAAAATTGCTAATTTCCTAATAAGAACTTATACTGTAGGCAACTTTTCGAATTGAATTAATGAAATGCTTACTTTTGCCTTTTCTCTCACGGTCATAAGCCTTTTGGCCCCAGTAGCTCCAGTTGTTTAGCTCATTTCACAGGTATTTCTGGTCAGCGTGACCCCAACCCAACTCCTTCTATACTCAGACTTACAATGATTTCTACAATAATAATTTATAGTGTGTGTGTGGTGTGTGTGTGTGTGTGTGTGTATGTATATATTATATATATATATATATATATATATATATATATATATATATATATATATATATATATATATATATAAACACACACACACACACACACTTTTTTCAAAAGATTAGAACACCATTTTTCCAGTTTTTATTGAAATTTAAGCAGTTCAAGTCCAGTGAATAACCTGAAATGGTACAAAGGTAAGCCTGCCAGAGGTTAAAAAAAAAAAGTTTAGGTTACCAAAAACTGAAAAATAATGTACATTTCAGAGTTATACAAAAAGAAACAAGTAATGGGTTAACAACTTACAGCTGTTCTGCAGCAATGGAAGTAAATTAAGCCTTGAAAGGTGATGCTAACAATTCCTACCGGTGTCCCAGCTTTTGTTGATTAGTTACAAACCCTCTGTCTGTATAAAAGCAGTGTTGGAACAGACTGTGTTACTACACCCTCTTAAGCATTATTTGGACAGTATTGTACTGCAGGAAGTAGTATATTGCTATCATAATGGCGAGAAAAAGGCAATTAACAAAGGAAGACAGACAGACCATTATAACCCTTAAAAGTGTAGGTCTTTCCTTTAGAGAAATTGCAAAGAAAGCCAAGGAGTCAGTGAGTACAGTTTCCTACACTATCAAAAGGCACTTGGAAACTGGAGGAAACTCTGACAGGAAGAGGTCTGGCAGACCCAAAGCCACAACAGAATCAGAAGACAAGTTTCTGAGAGTCAACAGCTTGCGTGATAGGCGGCTAACAGGACAACAGCTTCAAGCACAGCTTAACACTGGTCAGGCAAGTCTCAGTTTCAACTGTGAAGAGAAGACTTTGAGGCAGGTTTGACAGGTTGAGTGGCAGTAAGAAAGCCATTGCTAAGATGGTAAAATATATTAATAAAATAAATGAAGCACCGCCAGTGGACTACTGAAGACTGGAAGAAGGTCTTATGGACTGATGAATCAAAATTTGAAATCTTTGGTTCATCACGCAGGGTTTTTGTACGCCGTCGAGTAGGCGAAAGGATGGTTCCTCGGTGTGTGACACCAACTGTCAAACATGGAGGAGGAAGCGTGATAGTCAGGGGTTCATCCTACAGCAAGATAATGACCCAAAACATACCTCCAGGCTATGTCAGAACTACCTTAGAAGAAAAGAACAAGACGGTAGGCTTCAGATCATGGAATGGCCAGCACAGTCTCCAGACTTAAACCCCATCGAGCTGGTTTGGGATGAACTGGATAGAAGGGTGAAAGCAAAGCAACCTACAAGTGCAACACATTTGTGGGAACTTCTGCAACAGTGTTAGGAAGAACTTTCGTAGAAAGAATTTTTGTAGAAAGAATGCCACGAGTGTGTTCGGCTGTTATATCTGCAAAAGGTAGGTACTTTGAGTAAAAAATTTAGATTAAATTTTGTTTAACAAAATGATTCCATGATTTATTTTTTATCTCCAATTGTTTATTTGTTCTGTGCTTTAATTTCAGAGTACATTGAGACATTAAACTGCGTAAATTTCAATAAAAACTGGAAAAATGGAGGTGTTCTAAAACTTTTGACCGGTAGTGTGTTTCTGAACTGTGTGTTTTAACAATTTGTTTAGTATGTCTGCTGGCTTTATATTCTTTAAAACATAGTACAGTTATTACAACATTTTAACACACATGCAGTTTCACAAATGTCCAATTTGTATCCAAAAGATCAGCTTGCTTCAGTAGCGGTGACAGTCTTGGATCCATTTCTGTTCTCAGTGAGTCTGTCACCCACACCTGTGGTAGCTTTGACAGTTTTCAAAAGCCTGATACCTGCAAAAAACTTAAATCTTGTTAGCCAGGCTCAAATCTTTACATTTTCATTCCTATAATCAGTGGGAAAACTTCAAATAAATTAAGCTGTTTCAATCAAAGAGCCATCCATCTCTGCCGCGTAAACCTTTCACTCAAAAAAGTACAAGGGAAGATGGGTTTTAGGGTCACTCGTGACAATACTGTGTAAGAAAAGAGATCTGTCACACACCAAGTTCCAGTTTCAAAACCAGAGGTTGCTTTATTGTAATCACGCAAGAGTGAGGATACAGCGCTGGAGAGAACATCAACATTTTCTAACGCAGCAGAGATCACACGACATTTTTATACATGCATGCAAAACAACATCAGTGTACGCCTCCCAAACTGTTTGTGCCTTCTGTCACATCACCCTTCCCAAACTGTTTGTGCCTTCTGTCACATCACCCTTCCCAAACTATTTGTGCCTTCTGTCACATCACCCTTCCCAAACTGTTTGTTCTTGGTACTTTCCCCTTATCTAGTAGCCTCCACCCCCTTCTTGCAGTCTGTTCTCTCTTGAGGCATCAGTTTTTAGTTGTTTATCAACTCCAGGCAACTTCTGCTTACAGTATTTTCCTAGTGTAACATGCATGCATACTCATATTAACTGTTAAGCTTAACTATATTTTGTAAGTAATTTATACATTAAATCAAGCCATCATTAGTAAGAAAAGCAATGAAAGAAAAACTTCTCATTCTCTCTTACTTTGTACATTACCACCACACTGGCTGTTTATCTTCCCCTTTTCTTCCTCGTCCTCGTCTCCCTCAGTGTACTGTCTATAGGCAGCAATTTTCTTCAACTTATGCCACCTGAAGCACTGTACACAGTTCCAGAATGAAATCAAAATAGCAATAAAACATGTGTACCAAGATGTCACACCAACAATCCACCCATAATTCTTTAAACAGTGGCCTCTTTCTGAGCCAGTTTTACCTCTATCTTTGAATTTTCTATTTAATTGATGCTTTACTGAGTAGCTCACTTACTTGTCTATGCATTGGGGCACTTGGCATTCTAGGGTGTCTTTACATAACATAGTAGTTATGATTTAGCTACTATGCACCACTGATATTGTCCCACCTGAACTACGCATTCTGTATGTGGGTATACTGCATCTCCATTTCATTGGATATATTTGTGTGCAATTTTGTAATGGCATTACATGTACAGACCACACTGGATCGTGTCTCGTAACAACAGGGGCAATGGACCACCCGAGTTTCGTAGTATATTGTTTGCTAGGTTGCTGCTGTTCACACAGTGTTTGTTTGATTGTGGACTTTGCCAATTGGTCTGATTTTTAAGCTTCCTTATATACATTACTAGGGGTCAGATATGGAACTAGGGCATAGAATCCAATGCACCCTTGCATTCTTACCCATTTTCTTGTGCCCTTACTGTTAGGGCCCCCATCACATGTTCAGCAGTACCATGGTACGGTGCTAGCCGTTGTTGTAATTCTTTGTGCGCTTTATGCGGTACCTCCCCCACTCATATGTCCATTATCTCTGGTTGTATTTCTGTTATTAAATCTCTGGCAAACAAATTTACAACCAATCCTTTCACTCAAGTCATATAACCCCTCCTCTACTCCTCCTAGTAAAGCCATTGTTGCATTTCCCTGTAGAGTCACAGTCTGGTTAGTATATAACGCTTTGCCTGCTGTATGAGCTGTGTCTGTCATTGAATACCACAGCTCATATATCAGCTGAGTTCAAAACTGAGTTATCTGCCTCAAACCAGCCTGCTATATGATTAAAAAGTCCCCTCCTGACTCTTTGGGTTTACCAGTTGAGAGTGCTTCTTGATATTGTACCTGCTACGCTATCTGGGTTTTATATTCTGATTATAATAGCTTGTAACTTTCTGTAACCATATTCCTACCCTGGGGGAAGACTTACAGTGTTCATTAAACATTGCTGCTACGTTTGTTAGGTTATATTGGATATGTGCTAATGCCAAATTAGTATTAAGCACTATTTTCTTTCCTGGGCCAAGAATTCTCCCAATTTCAGGGAACGGTCTTGTTGGGGGACATCTATCAGGCTTGGCGTCATCACAAGTTGATAATATATTTTTTAACACCTCTTTGTATGTACAGTTATGTGACCGTTTGTCTACAAGGTTATCTGTCTTGGTTATGTTAGACCATTCATCTTATAAAGCGCTTTGTGATGGTGGTCCACTATGAAAGGTTCTATATAAAATAAAGATTGACTTGATTGATTGATTCATATGGTTAGGAGCATTGTATTAATGTGTTGTTTCCTCCTAGTTCTTTTTGCCATACCCATGCCCGCGTTTCCTCGTTCAGTCATATGGTCAGGTTATATTTACAATCGTATCTTGCATATTGTGAGCCATTTCTACCAAATGCCATTCCGGACCCCTTTCCGTGATTTTAACCTGTTAGGGTTACCTTCTTTTGACAGTTACTAGTATCCCTTTCCCTGGAGTCAAAAATGTTGCTGTGTTTATGTACCCATATGCAAGTGTTTATTGTAAAACCCAATGTTTCTTGGGTGAAGCCATGCCATTGTTACGTTATCATAGTACAAACCATGTATTTGTATCCTAGAAAATATGATCATGTTGTTGTTACGGCTTTCTATTTGTACTTCTTTACCCAGCTCATTTCAAGGGTCCTGCCAGACAGTGGGTTCCTGTGATCTTGGTTCTTTGTTGCCATGTCATGGGTCCATTGTGGGTGTTATTTCTAGCTTAACATATTGTCCTTTCTTTACCCAGTTTGTGTAATTGGGGTGGTGAGAGGGTTCCATCGGGCTGCTACTATCACTGGTGCTTTTGCCAAAGAACAAATGTAGTACAGTTAGTTATCAGTTATGTCTCTGATTTTCAGGTTTTTAATTGGCAGCTGTATAGTACCCACTTTTACTTTTGGTAGTCAATACCGCTTGGCTGTTTCCTGCTTTTTACCCCAATGCATGGCCCCATTACTTCATTCACTTTATATATGGGCCCATCCATCATGGTCCAAAAGCTGAGTTATTTGCAAATTTTTGTAATCCTTCATCACTGATTTCAAACTTCGCTTCAGTGTTATGCTTTTCCCATTGCTTATCATTATTTAGGTCTGACTGTCTCTGTTGCAGTATTGCATCTTGTTTTAAAACCTGTAACTGTTCACTCACAGCTTTCATGAACTGCTGTTGTGTTAATTTTGTCATTTGTCCAATTAGTGGACTCCCTACTGGGTCCATTGGTGATTGCATCACCTTGCCAGTCATTAATCCTTATGGACTGATCCCAGCTGCTTTCAGGGTGTGGCTCTTAATTTCATTAGAACCACTGGCAATTTTTCCGGCCAAGTTTTGGCCGTTCTATATATCATTTTTTGTGATGGGTTCTTTGTGTGCGATTTGTATGTTACACCATCCCGGAGCTCGGGGATGATGGGGAAATATGAAAACGCTGCTGCATTGCAGTTATTTGGCATAGGTGTTTCATAATTTTACCTGTAAAATGTGTGCCTTGATCTGAATCAATTTGTAATGGTGTGCCCCATAGGGGCTACTGTCAATGCGTCATTAGTCTTTTTCAGAAATACTTCTACCCATTTACTAAACCTGTCTTTAATTACTAGTAAATATTGCAGACCTCCTTTTGCCATTGGCAGTGGTACAGTAAAGTCAATTTGGATGTGTTCCCAGGGTCCCCTGGATGATTCTGGTCTAGCTAGCTTACCTTTTTCACGCTTGCGCATACAATACATTCACTACAGTACTGTTCAATATCCATCTTCATGCCTTGCCACCAACAGTGGCGTTGCACCAATGCAGTGGTCGCCTCAGCACCACTATGACCTACCTTGTAATATGCCTGCATCACTTCTTCCTGTAACGGTTGACCCGTTGATCCCAAAGCATCACCAATCCCTGCTGTACTGTGACATGTGTTTTGTTTCAGTCCTGGTATCAGTTCTCCATCTGGCTGCCACGACGTTGTTTGTAACTTCTGCAGTGTGTCTGGTGTTTTAGCGGATGCAACTATTATTGCTACCGTAGCAAAACATTATACAGCGTTTTCTGTTTCTAACGCCCCCTCTCTGGCCGCTCGCCTAGTGAGCAAGTCAACCACAGCGTTCTGGCTTTCTTCCCAGCTTGGGTTAATGCTCTGGTGTACTTTTAACCTTGACAACAGAGAGTGTATGTTTAAGATTTTTATGTATTAGAATTTTGTTCCAAATATCCTTAAGTGTTTGTGGATGTTTCAGTGGCTGTCCAGATGCTGTTTAATTGCCCCTCTGTGCACATATATCCATATAATCGGTGAGTATACCGCATGCATAGTTATGTTTTGTGCGATGAGTGTCAAACACCAGAGGACTGCACGCAGTTCTGCTACCTGTGCTGATCCCTCATTAGGTAAGTGGATCACCAATTTCTCCAAAAATTGTGTGGGGATCTGATACCAGAGATGTCATTTTAGATATTACTTTATTCAACTGCTGATAACACTGTGTAACAATCTTTTTTTTTTGTTCCTGGGTAGTAAGTGTTATTTCCTAATTGCTTATGCCTCAAAAGTATAGAAAATGGCTATTATTCCCCACAAACTTTGCTTTTGTGACCAGGACAGTGATATTTCAAAATATCACTATCTCCAATGGGAAAACGGGCAAATGTGTGTCTTTTCGTTCACATAAAGTCAGAAAAATACAACATATGAATCTAAATTAACATGTATTTATACTAAAGTAATACAAAAATGACTACAAAAGATTTAGAAGCAAGTAGTTTTTCGAGATTTACGATTATACTATAAATATATGTTAATTCGGATTCATATGTTATTTTTTTCTGACTTTATGTGAACGAAAAGACACACATTTGCCCATTTTCTCATTGGAAATAGAGATATTACAAAATATCACTGTCCTGGTCACAAAAGCAAAGTTTGTGGGGAATAATAGCCATTTTCTATACTTTTGAGGCATAAGCAATTGGGTAATAACACTTACTACCCAGGAACAAAAATTGTGTTACATAGTGTAATCAATGGTCAACCGCCATGACCCATCAGGCCTTCTCACCAGCCAAACCGACGAGTTTGTGGCTGAGTTACAACGTTTCACAACACCTTGAGCTTAAGAACATAAGAAAGTTTACAAATGAGAGGAGGCCATTCGGCCCATCTTGCTCGTTTAGTTGTTAGTAGCTTATTGATCCCAGAATCTCATCAAGCAGCTTCTTGAAGGATCCCAGGGTGTCAGCTTCGACAACATTACTGGGGAGTTGATTCCAGCCTCACAATTCTCTATGTAAAAAAGTGTCTCCTATTTTCTGTTCTGAATGCCCCTTTTTCTAAACTCCATTTGTGACCCCTGGTCCTTGTTTCTTTTTTCAGGCTGAAAAAGTCCCTTGGGTCGACACTGTCAATACCTTTTAGAATTTTGAATGCTTGAATTAGGTCGCCATGTAGTCTTCTTTGTTCAAGACTGAACAGATTAAATTCTTTTAGCCTGTCTGCATATGACATGCCTTTTAAGCCCGGAATAATTCTGGTCGCTCTTCTTTGCACTCTTTCTAGAGCAGCAATATCTTTTTTATAGTGAGGTGACCAGAACTGCACACAATATTCAAGATGAGGTCTTACTAGTGCATTGTACAGTTTTAACATTACTTCCCTTGATTTAAATTCAACACTTTTCACAATGTATCCGAGCATCTTGTTAGCCTTTTTTATAGCTTCCCCACATTGTCTAGATGAAGACATTTCTGAGTCAACAAAAACTCCTAGGTCTTTTTCATAGATTCCTTCTCCAATTTCAATATCTCCCATATGATATTTATAATGTACATTTTTATTTCCTGCATGCAGTACCTTACACTTTTCTCTATTAAATGTCATTTGCCATGTGTCTGCCCAGTTCTGAATCTTGTCTAGATCATTTTGAATGACCTTTGCTGCTGCAACAGTGTTTGCCACTCCTCCTACTTTTGTGTAATCTGCAAATTTAACAAGTTTGCTTACTATACCAGAATCTAAATCATTAATGTAGATTAGGAATAGCAGAGGACCTAATACTGATCCCTGTGGTACACCACTGGTTACCACACTCCATTCTGAGGTTTTTCCTCTAATAAGTACTTTCTGTTTTCTACATGTTAACCACTCCCTAATCCATGTACCTGTGTTTCCTTGAATCCCAACTGTGTTCAGTTTGAGAATTAATCTTTTGTGCGGGACTTTGTCAAAAGCTTTCTGGAAATCTAAATAAACCATGTCATATGCTTTGCAATTATCCATTATCGATGTTGCATCCTCAAAAAAATCAAGCAAGTTAGTTAGGCACGATCTCCCTTTTCTAAAACCATGTTGACTGTCTCCCAGGACCCTGTTACCATATAGGTAATTTTCCATTTTGGATCTTCTTATAGTTTCCATAAGTTTGCATATAATAGAAGTCAGGCTTACTGGTCTGTAGTTACCAGCTTCCCGCTCTTTGTCTCACCACTCCTTGAGCTTCCCGTTCTTTGTCTCACCACTCCTTGAGCTTCCCGCTCTTTTGCAATAGACTCTACTGCAGCAACCGCCTCTGCTTTAACCGGGTATTGTTTTTTTGCTTTGTGGGTCTCCCTCATTACTGAGCACCCCACTCACTAGACCACAGTCCCGTTTTAGACTTGGCCCACACCCCTAACTCTTGCCACACAATCTCGGCCAACACGGGATTAGATGTTTATAACATCTGGTGCACTACAAGCACCATGTTCCCTGTCTCCCCATGTCTCCTGTAAGGACAGGGTGTGCTCTTAGGCATATCACTACTTCTCACGAAAACAAAAGTATAAGTATCTAAGTACTGGTTCTGAACACTTGCATAGACTGACACACTCCAGTCCTCTTAAAATGTTATCCTACAGCACATATGCACACGCCCCCGATAATCAATCAAAATGGTCCTACCCAGTTGGATCACTTGCCACAGGCTAAGGAAGTCCCCCATGGACGTCTCCCTGTGTCGTGTCCCGAAGTAGGCAACAGGCTAAGGGAAAGTCCACCACTCTCCCAGGGTACGTGGGTAGCCACAGCGTCCCCCAACACGAAGGTACTCCCTCGGTGTGTTCTGTCTGGATATGTGTCAGTCAGAGGTAAGGTCTCACAGCTTCAGCACCATCTTTAACAATAGAGATCTGTCACACACCAAGTTCCAGTTTCAAAACCAGAGGTTGGTTTATTGTAATCACACAAGCGCGAAGAGTGAGGTTACAGTGCTGGAGAGAACTTAAATTCTCTAACGCAGCAGAGATCACACAACATTTTTATACATACATGCAAAACAATGCATGTATACAGTATACGCCCCTGTAACAGGGCCAGGAGCCCTGTGCATGAAAAGGGGGCAGGGCAAAGCCCTGTTATAAAAATTTTTTGTATGTGGAGGACAAGCGAGGTGTCATCCACCATGTTATTGTATTGTTTTGTTTTGATTTTGTGTTTATTTAAGAACTGGGTACTCACTGCCCCTATTTTGTATTTACTTTTGTATTATGATTTATTTATTGTATTTGTGACGGTGTAGCCTGGTGTTTTTATGTTTGTGTTGGAGTGGATAGGAAGTCCCATCCACATTAATAATCTTGTGCAGATTGTGGCTGAGGGGTAATAGAATAATTACTAGCTAGTTAAACCCCTCAGCCACGATATATAAGCCTGCAGTTCTCCCTGCTCGGGGTGGGTGTTCAGAGGAGCGAATGAGAAGTGAGTAAGGGGAAACTGAAATTGAAACTAAAAGAATAGGGACAGTGACAGCAATTTGCCCAGCCTGACCTATTCATTTTGTGTTTGTGGTTTTATTTAAAAACTTTTATTTTGCTCTGCGAGCAGTGTTTTTTGTTAAAATATTTAATTTATTTTTTGTTTGAAAATAAACTGCGCCGCAGCATCTTTTGCCTTGCAGTACTGCATTGTCTGTTTCTTCCAGCATTCTGGCCTGACATCACTACTCGGCCATACCTGTCACAGCACCACAAACTGTTTGTGCCTTCTGTCACATCACCCTTCCCAAACTGTTTGTTCTCGGTACTTTCCCCTTATCTAGTAGCCTCCACCCCCTTCTTGCAGTCTGTTCTCTCTTGAGGCATTAGTTTTTAGTTGTTTATCAACTCCAGGCAACTTCTGCTTACAGTATTTTCCTAGTGTAACATGCATGCATACTCATATTAACTGTTAAGCTTAACTATATTTTGTTAGTAATTTATACATTAATTCAAACCATCATTAGTAATAAAATAAATAAACTTCTCAAATTCTCTCTTGCAACTGCACAACAGTACTTTAAAAAAGGAAATAAGGAAATACCAAGGAAATTAGTCACCACTATTACAGAAAGACCATGATTTTAATGATTTATAGTCGTACTCCCTCCATAATAGTTAATTGTCTTGTTTTGGTATATTTTATTTTGTTTTTTGTTGTGGTGATTCAATAGAGGTGAACCCTTGACCTGTATAAGATCAATGAGCAAATTCAGTATCTATTACCAGAATATCTGATAGTGTGATAAGCATTGTGTTTGTTTATTTCTTTCTCAGTTCCCCAAAATAATAATTGATTCAGTGATGAGAACATGCTCGTTTTAATAATAATTTTTAGGAGTGATTGATAGTAGTGGTAGTAGTAATAATAATAATAATATAATAATAATAATAATACCTATATGAACATAGTTTTAGATTTATTTATTTATTTTATATAACATGTAATCCCAGATACTACAAAATGATATGACAACAAAAACAAAACAAAAACAAAAACACCTGACTGGTACATTTTGACCTAAAAAAAATAAATAGAGAGAGAGAGAGATCAGTTTGTGCCTCATTAAAGCACTTCAGTGTGGAGCCAAATATCAGAAAACAATGCAGACATTTGATTTTTATGAACCTTACTGGATTAATTAGAATTTAAAGCGACTGCCCGAAATGAAACACAAACCAGTGCACCAGCCCTTGTCATAACACACTGCTTTCATTATGAGCCAGTCCCCTGAAATGCTACCTCCTAATGCAAGTCGACTTTACCTTGATTCCCTTGTGCATGAGATCATATTAACATGCCTACACTATAATACACAACTACTTCTAGCACTGGCTTTGTAGGCATCCAGCGGGGGGAGTATGATAAGCTGTCAACAGTCTTTCTTTGATCAAACGTTGGGTAGCACTTTCCAGACCCGTGTTTAATTGAAAGAGCATTATTGGTTTACTGATCTTGGGAAGATTTCATATAGTTAAAGTTTTAAACAATCTTAGTTTTGTGCCCTTAAAGGGTTACATGCTAGCTAATGAAATAAATACATACACTCATGTGCAGCTTTGAAAGAAGACAATCTTATAGCAAACATGTACAGTATTTTCAGGTAAGATTTGGGGATTTTTTTTTTTTTTTTTTTTTTTGTATCTATAAGCCTTTAAGCATATTACTCCATCATAAACAACACAGTATTTAAAATAAATGTAGGTTTACACAAATAGTATTTTACTTGTCATTGGCAACACGGGAACATTGAAGTTGGGGTGTACTTTTATAGTATGGCTAATTTACAATACAATAATTCTGAAGCATTACTCTGCAGAACTCTCAATTGTGTTTTCTTTATTGTAGTCTAAATGTGGTTTCGTTTTCTGAGGTCTCTAGAAATCTGCTGGGTATTTTTGACAGCTGTGCATCGGTAACCACTTTTCTTTTTCCATACCAGTTTTTTTTTTTTTTTAAAGGGAATGCTTTTAAGTGAAGCTGTTTTATTGAGAGAAGCTCCAGAATGCAGACATGTGCTGTGATAACATCTGGCAGTTAACTTTCACTTCACCAGGGAGAAAAAAACTGCACTAAATAAAGAATGAACTTGTAAAGATACTGCATACCCTAGTAATAGAATACTCCTAAATCTTTTTCAAACAGCTTTCAGATTCCTTGTCTCTTGTACTAGCATTTTGTTTTTGTACAGTGTATGCTTAACAACTGTGTCTAATCTGGAACTTCTGACCTAGAGTCATGCATAGGTTCTTCAGAGATGAAGAGTACATGTATTATATACATGGCAAAACCCCAGTTCATTATTCGTGTAATGGAAGATTTAGTGTTTTGATATTCTGGAATATCTGTGGTTACTTTACCAATAACAAACAACGGTAACACAGATTAGTTTTCTCCATGTTAATTGGTGTATTAAATGATAAACTTGAATTATAAGTTAAGGCTTAGGAAAACTATAAACAACTTTTGATTTAAAAAAAAAAAAAAAAAGTGTGTGTGCTTTTAAAGATTGCACATTGAAGAAACTTGGCATGACTCTTGGCAAAATTTTTAAATTTATGATTTCTGTGCAGCTTCAACAGACACAGTAACACAGTTGACCTGTAAGGGACCCATAATAAAATTATATATATATATTAGAAACTGGACATATTTTCAGTCATAGTCATCCCCAGTTGCATTACAAATGTTGGATTTTTATCAATGTGATTGTTGTGTATTATGATAACTTAAACTCTCCACTGATTGTGGGATGCGATAGTCATATTATGTGACCAATTCATATAAAAATACAGTAAATCAGTCCTTTTTTTTTCCTTGTGATTTTTATGCAGGATTGTGACTTCGAAGGATGCCCTACATACTGTATGATGATACAACATTAATCTCATGGTTATATGAAGATATGCATTATTGATTTTAATGTATCATTTGTTTTTTTTTGTTTGTTTTTTTCATGGAACCAGCCTTGGCAGGTAGTTATTTTACTGTCCTAAAAAAATCCAAGACATCTGGTAAACATATTAAGCAAGAATGTGTTTTTATGAAAAGAAATTCTGAACTTTGCAGCTGGGGTTAGCCAGGTGTAATTGGCTGAAAACAATCAAATTATATATGGTGTAAAATTGCTTTAAATGTGGAAAATAAAATCCTTGTGCTGTAACGGATGTAAACAGATTTATTTTTGGAGGCCAAATACCTGGCTAGCCAGCTGAAGTTGTTAGTACCACAGCGAGTTCAAATTCCAATACATATGATGGTTCGTAAAGTCTAAATGAAATTTTTTGCAGTGCCAATCCACTTCTGGATTTTAAACCCGTCTCCATTTAACATTATTTGCCATTTCACTGGAATTGGGCAGGCAGCAAACTTTTAGTGATGAGGGTTTGCGACAAACGATGCCATCTGTTAAGCACCAATAAACTTTCTACATATTACAAGTGTTGCTGAGGTTTAATTTCTACTTAAATGTGTGAACCAGCTTAGTATAATTACATGTATCTTGCAGACACCGGTGTTGCATCTATTACAAAAGAAAATCATGTTTGGGTCTGCTTTAACTCTCTGGAGTCCTGTGTGTATCTCTGTACACACGTCATGGTGGTGACTCTGAATCAGTCTGCTTTAACTCTCTGGAGTCCTGTGTTTATCTCTGTAGGTCGCGGTAGTGACTCTGAATCGGACGTGCCACACAGGAGGATGCCAGACATGAGGAAAGATGACATGCTGGCTCGGAGGACATCTTGCAACGAGCCAAGATCAGCAATGCCTTTCAATCAGTACCTGCCCAACAAGAGCAACCACACGGCCTATGTCCCCACTCCTTTGCGCAAGAAGGCGGCAGAACGACAGGAGTACCGGAAGAGCTGGAGCACCGCCACGTCACCCATCGGGGTCGAGCGGCCATTCAGGTAATAACCCTTCGATTTGATCTTAACATGTGCAAATATGTGCCTGCTAGAATGCATGCATATGTATGAACCTAGGACATTCATTGCTGGTGTCAGTATTCAGTTTGCTACAGAGATTATCAAGGGATACATTTCCTATTCTTTGTACACAGCAATGATAATTAACACTTAAGGTTGTCCAGTGCCTTTCAGGGGGATAATAAAAGCAGTGGAAAGGGGTGATAGATATTTTCTGGTGACTGCTGCTCATTGCTTTATCATACTGTAGATCTGGTCTCTAGGTAGGAAATTTTAACCATTAAACCATTTTTTTTTAGTTTTCAGGTACTGGTATTATTACAAGGTACATAGTAATTTATTTTCCAGATATTTGATTAAATCTATGTTTCAATGGCCAAAGGTGTTACATGGCACAGTGCTCATTGTGTAGGTCCTGTTCAGACGCTCCCCATAGGGACAATGTGAATACCTTTGCTGTAGTTATTGAAGTCAATGTGATTTTGAGAAATGTTTTAGATAAAGAAAAATAGGGAGAATAAATGATGATATTCATACCCAGTTTTTTTTTTCCTATAGCTCTTAAGAATTTGTTATGAGTTTATAGATTGAATTAAAAGCCTCATCCTGCTTTTTCTCTCCAGTTGTTGCATTGAAGTGAGATTTTATTATACAATTTAATTGTCCGGGCATTCAGAAACTAAAGGAAGAAAAGAATAATTGTTTAATGTTTCATTTATTCTTTTCATTGACAACAGGGGCTAGTCTTAACTCTAATATCAGAAAAAAAAAAAAATCTTCCTCATCAGCATGAATTCCAAACAGGTTTGACACATTTATATAAGATATTTGATATGCTCACTTTAATTCTAGCTACAGGGGATAGATAGTAATTGAGCTATCGCTCTGGTTTGTTTTCACTGCGCAGTTATTTGGGACTGAAATATGGATGAGAACTAGATGAAAACTCATTTTAATAATGGCTTGGTAGTTTCATTTATTATTGATCAGTCTGGCTGGGCTTGACTCAACTGTGGAAGTGCAGCTGTACAAGCCCCATTGTGTTAACTTTAAAAGGGCCCAATCCAGTCTACACTTTTTCTGTACTTGCAGCCCAAACTATCTATCAATCTATCTATCTGTTTTTTTTTTTTTATTGAATCCATATCTGTGCTAAGACGATTTTTTTTTATTATTGAGATAGTGACTGCCATGTAAACTGTATTGTATAACTTAATAGCCACCCTGAAACAATAGAAGAAGAACACTGTGAAACTTCTGGTTGCTGTGAAGACGACGGCAGTTCACGTGCAGAGCAAGAGGCCGGCCACAGAGCAGTGAAGTCTCAGGTTGATAGTGTTCAATGTCAAGAAATCGGAAGAAGCCATTCCCAAACTGATAGGCCGAAGGAAAGCCTACCGCACAAGTGGGAGGGAAAGCAGGAGGAGGAAGTGAAAAGTCTGCAAAGACTTGAGAAGGCTGGCATCAGGGTCTTGCCAGCATCAGTGCGCTGCAGCAGGTTAGCTGAATCATTTTGAGGTGCCCTAATGACCGCTTAAACTTGGTGTGGTGGTGTTGGAGTTGATGTGGCTGCTTAGTGCATTATAATTTGTGCTTAAAAAAGGAAATTGAAAAAAAAAAAGAAAAGGAAATCATGTTTTCTCCTTTCAGATGTTGTCCTTTGTTAAATCAAGTTTCACGTTAACAAGGTGCAATAATGTGGCAACGCTTTATTGAAGCATCATCCATTGTTTTTTGAAGTGATGCATTAATTCATTGATGGAGGGAAACATTGGGGGGGGGTTAATAGTGTGAAGAGGCAATGTTTTCCTCAGCAAATTGAAACTATGGTCTTTCAGTTAATAAACTATTATGAAAGGAATTGGATACAGAATACATTTTAGCTGTAAATCAACTGATCCACAAATCTACTCACATTTGTTGTTGTGTGGTTGCTTAATGTGCACAAGTAATCAAAAAGGCTGTATACTGTAGTAAACTAGAAGTCAATTAAGGAAGGTGTTCATTTAACACATGACAAACAGCTTAGTCAAGAATCTCCATTTTATAGCAGTGAACTGATACTTCATGAAATCATTGCTACTGGTATTGGTCAACTGGATTTAAAGATTGGAAGAGCTATGTGCACAGGAAGAGGCATCTTTTTCCAGAAATAAACTTAACATGTTGAGATTAAGCCTATGTGTGTCATGCAAAGCTGCAAGTTAAGTGTACGCTAGGTTTATTTGTAAGCTCTTGTGTAATGTTGTAATGTAGTTATTTATTTTGAAGTGCACACATTTTATACATTCATATATGTATTAAAGCCTCTGTTATTTATAGCAGTACTTAGGGGGAAAAAAGAAAGAAAATTAACTACCAGACATTTTTTTAAACCAGGAAAATAGTTTAGTAATGTCTAAAAGATTCCTAATCTTTTATCTTGCATATATGTTTTTTTTTAGTTTATTTGTTGTCATTTTTAGTTGTTACTATTCAGAAACACTTGTCTTAATGCATACAGCAGATAAGAGTCTAATCTATGTTATATATATTAAGTATATACTATATTCGCATATATATATATATATATATATATATATATATATATATATATATATATATATATATAAGTTCCACTGTGGTCTACCAATGTTACAGATCTGTAATCATTAGGCTGATGTACTACATTAGGCCGGAATTTTTATGGAATTAACAAAAATACTTTAATTTGATACAACCAACAGCACCTTGGGCACTGGGATTCAATGCTTATTTGACTCACATTTGGAAGCATGTGTTTCAATGTATCGCACCGGGTGTGTCTTGGTGGTTTCCTGCACTCTCACTTGGTAACCTGATTAGGAGTGAGGTAGAGTGGCTCCGACTTACAGCTTAGTTTTCTTTTCTTGGGGATGCTTTGTACTAACCGCATGTACGGTGCGTGCTTTTCGGCCCAGTGTGGAATAAAATCTACCTTTTCAACCCTCGGCATGTCAGCCCAAGGCCAGACAGTGAAGAAAGCCAGCCCACCACTCCGGATATAATCCTCCGTCGAGATAACGACTTTCTGAAGTGCCAGCAGGAGGGGGAGTCTGACTCAGAGGAGAAAGAGCAGGAGCAGAGACTGCCGGACATAGAGAAGGACGACCTGGCCACCAGGAAAGCCAGAATGAACCAGTTGAAACCCAGAGTTCCACTTAACACATTTTTGCCAATGCCGTGCTCACAGAGAGATGAGGAAAAATGGGAGAACATTAAGAAAGCTACCCACCTCGTTACAAGAAACACCCTGGATAGACAAGAAGTGACCAGGTGCAGCATACATTTTCTTATCTTTTTGATGTCATAATTTTACTTAAAAGCTGCATGGGTCTATATAAATTTGTAGCTGGACCCATGCAGTTAAGGGGTATTAATCGTGAATGCTATTGGGAAATATAACAGCTAATATCATGCCCAGATGTCTACTCTACATGGCACAGGTTTGAACCAAGCCAGGGGTTATAAGTTAGGTAAACGTGAGTAAAAATCTACTTGTACTGTGTGTAAGTGTATGAGAATGAGAGAGACAGAGCTGGGCTGCAGCCTGTGTATTTTATTCTAGTGGTAAATGTATGTGTTGAGCTACCCTTGGGTAATGTTATTTGTAGACGTTGAGTTAATTTTCACTGTTAAGCTGATGATACTCAGCTTTACCTATCCCTCTAGCAAGGAGATGAGTCTGCTGCTAATATTTTGAATACCTGTCTTCTACCTGTTTGTAAAAAAAAAAAAAAAAATGGAATAACAAATAGGTGATAATTCTCTAAAAATAGTGCATATCGCCGTAAACAAATGAAAAAAAAAAAAAAAAAAAAAAATATATATATATATATATATATATATATATATATATATATATATATATATTATATATAAATACCATATACAGTTGGTATACCATAAGTACTTGAAACTATTGATACCTCTTACTTGTCATTGCCTGTGTTTTTCCCCTGCGTTTTTTAAGTTCTGTCCTTGAACTAACAAACACATGTGTATGCTTTTCAGTTTATATTTCCCTCTAACTGGACTAGTTGTTGTTGTGGTGGTGGTTGTTTGTCTGCTCCGTGAGACTCAGTCTCCGGCTCTAGTGAGATTCTTATGAGGGAGAACCCCTTCCTCAAGCCTCAGCAGAATGACTCTGAGGTGACAGTCTCCAATATCCAGAGAGATGACCTAGCCAAAAGGAGGGCTCAGAGTGGCCCTGCCCCATACAGAGACCCAGCCATTTTGTAAAGGCCTCTATCACACAGTCTGACCTGGAGAAAAAGGAGAGGCTGAAACTGTCCTCAGACTCCAGGTGGCTGTTCTTTTTCTCGCCAAGGAAAAGCATGTTTAAACATTTAGCACATTCATCCAAGGGGATGTTGCATTTTATTGCTATGTTAATTCTGGTATTTTTTAAATTTATATATTATAAAAAATATGTTATATTTGAGAAGCGACATCCATGCTATAAATATAAGTGCCTTTATAATAAATGATAGCTAAACCTAGTGACCCAGATTTTTTTATCATCTGCTTTATATAGAGGATAAAGGAAGACAAGTAAATGAAAACAGATTTAAAATGAACTCATCCTTCTAACCAAAGGCCATAAAACGATTCTGAGCTCTGGGTACAGCCGGCCATTGTACTGTACAGCTGTTGGAGGAATAAAGTACCATTCAGTCAGAAGTGATTGATGATGATAATTCAGAGGTTAGCGTTTTATCACATGGGTTCATATATTAGACGGGCTTTTGTAGCATATGATACTGAGCCCTGAAAGTGAGATTAGGATACAGATGATTCTATGCATTGCAGGTATTTAAGGTAATGAGATAGAAGTGCTATTAACTACGTAAGCAGATAGATTGGATCGTTTTGTGTCATGGTTACATTGCTTTCTCGACGGTCGTGAGGTATTGGGTCAGTGCTCGGCTTTCTGCAGGTACACTGATGCTGTGTCGTGGATGGTTTTAGATTGCTGCAGTTTGCAGAACTGCTACAAGTCATATTAACTGATGCACTTTTGCTATTACAGTAGTATGGGACAGAAACAGAAAGATTAAATACTTTTGATATTTTGCTAACCCTAATAATACATTTAAATTATGTTGATGCTGTCTTTATAGCAGCTATTGAGAAGTACTAAATACTAAAAGTTATACAAACGGTATGCAATTCTTTTATGAAAACAGTACGTAAAATGTCAAAAAACATTACAGCAGTTAGTTTTGTTACTTTAGTACTTTTTAAAATCAGCTTTGATGCCTGACTCCTCCTCCTCACATTGGTCACTAATATGTCAGATACATTCTGGAGAGCTACAATAACACTTTTGACTTCTTAAAATGTATTTCTTGTTTCCATGTCCAGTTCCTTTATAACTGGTATTCTTATTATTGCTCAGTGAGAGTCAGGCCCGGTCCCCAGGCTCCAGTGAGATCCTCACGAGGAGGGAAAACCCCTTCATCAAGCCCCCTCAGAATGACTCGGAGGAGGAGGAGAGGGGGCAGGTGACAGTCCCCAATGTCCAGAGAGATGACCTGGCCAAAAGGAGAGCTCAGAGTGGCCCTGCCCCATACAGAGAGACCCAGCTCTTTGTAAAGGCCTCCATTACGCAGTCTGACCTGGAGAAATGGGAGAGGCTCAAACTGTCCACAGACACCAGGTGGCTGTTCTTCTCTACCCAAAAGCCTGCTTATATCATGGATTTAAGATAAGATGGCATATTATAAATGAAGAAAAAAGCACAGTAAAATGTTTCAGATTTATTTATTTATTTATTAGGGGTCGGTACGGATACATGTGGGGTTTAAAATTACCCGACCTGGGTCTGTTTTTACTACCCGGGTATCAATTTGAAAATTTAAAGAAAATGTAGAAAATACGACAACGCAGTTGTACCCGCCGGTCTCTGGCCGGCGTAGTAAAGACAACGTTAAGGCAAGCTTTAAATTAAGCCTTTTCTTAACTGACAGGTTTTACAGAAAACAATAACACACAGAGGCAAGTACACCTCAATAATAATAACTGCTGCGACCCTGTTCTTCTCAGGAACTAAATCGGAAAGAAAACAATGTCACATCCTGTTGAATTTAATAACCGTGTGGCCTCCAATATGGAATGCTTTATCTACAGTTATCGCACAGATAAAAAGATAATAAGTAGCCTTTATTTAAAAACGAACAAAAAAAAAAAATATACAGCATTGTCAGCGGTGTATCCCCAAACACACTGAAAACCGTAAACATGCATTTGACTTTATGAAGTAGATTAACAAGAAAAAAAAAGGTGCACAGTACACAATTAAATCAGTATGAGTAAAATACTACTCACACACTTAGGAAATGCTTAGCTAATTTGTTTTGGATTAAATAAAAAATATTTGTGGAGCACATTAAGCAAATGTGCTAGTGCTATCTCCTTTGAATGAAATATTTATTTGGTAGAGTTTGCAAATTCTGTTTTCTCCTGCTTTGGTAAAGAAATTCCACACAATGCTGCCTTGCTGGATGCCATGCTTTTAAACCGCAGCAGCAGCGGAATGTGGCCAGTAGATATCGCAGAGAATCACACACAGCATGAAGCACATTTAACATTAATAACTATATTCAAATGGAGACTGTTTAGTGTTGTTATTGTTGTTATTATTATTATTATTATTATTATGATGATTATTTGTTAGTTTCCAGTACTTCAAAAGGCTACAGAGACCTACAGATCTGAAGAGACTAAATGTATGTTTACTATATAGTACTTAAATACGTATCACGCACAAAAAAGATAAAGGGTATTTTTCACAGCGGGTACTCGGTTCCAGATTTTCTAGCCTTGCTAACCTCTGATATTAATAAATTATAAAGAGGATAGAATGAAAACTAGATCAGGGTACATTTTAAATATATTATTCGATATCTTTCCTTTCTAAGTTGATACTGTAAAGAAAGGTGTTTTTCAATTTATAGTACAATTTATTACTTTTTTTATTGTGCTTTGTTTCTGGCAGACAGTTAATGTTCTGATATTGCAGACATTAGGCTATGCAGCAAAGCTGGTCCCAGTCCTGCCAATCAGTTTCGAGCAGTTAGGCTTTGTTAGACCTCTTCTGTTAGCACCACTTAAAGATGATAATTTTAATCTTTTACCACATTACCTGTTGTGCCTATACCAGCATGTAGCACATTTGAATTTGTGAGCAAGCAACCAAGGGGAGTAAAGAGCCTTTCTAGTGGCATTTTTTAAAATATTTTAAATCCATATTATGAGAGTCCAAAATGTTTGTGTAGTATGAATATAATATAAATGAAGATTAGTACTTTTCTATTGGTAATGAATGTAAAATTCATCAACATGAATGTATTGTAATTTAACGTAGAAAGATGATTGTTTGCTATTAAACATTCAATGACATTTCATGTATGCACAGGTTATTTCTGTTCATAGTTTATTGGTGGTCAGAGACCTTTCATATTGTGCTATGTGAAAAAATATGTGCTGTCTGGATGGCATCTCGAGGTCAGTACAACAGTTGTGAGTTACTGCATGCAGCCCCCTGACATCAATGCCGGCAGATAGGATTAAGAGAACCTTTTTTTTCTATGCAAGGAAACAACTGTTCCCATGAAAAAAAGATAATCTGCCCTTTCATGTTAAACCTTTTTGATTTATGTGAAATGGTTCATTAAAAAAAAAAAAAAAAGGAAACAGTTGTCTTTTGTCGAAGCATGGATTCAACAAAAGTTGTTTTTCAGGAGCCATTTTTCTGTCTCTCCCTTTTGTTGCTGTATCTTTTCCCAGTGGAGTTTCTCTGACCTACTTTCCTTTTGCTTCTTTTATTTACTAACACTATTGGTTCAGTGTGGAAACCTCAGAGATCCTTTGCCAGGCATACACAGACAAGGGCCTGCCTGCGATAGAGGCAGAGACTGCTGCTCTGGATGATCTAGCCAGCCGCAGGGCCAGAGCAAACAGAAAAGCTCTGGGCAGAAAACAGCATTTTATACATTTTGGCCTGGTGACCGAGATAGATCAGAAATGCTGGGAGAGGCTCAGCATTGCCAGAGCTGATTCGGAGAGTGAGCTGGTAGGAGATGGGAGCAGCAATGAAGCTGAAGCCAACAGATGTCTTGTTCCGGCTACTGCAGGGGTGACTCCAGCTGCCAGCTGTAGCATTCAGCACATTGAACAGGTTGCCAGGTATGCAGTGGCACTACAACAGGGTTGAGAGGACTGCTGATGCTTTAAATTTGCAGTCTTTAATGTGTGGGTGTTAATAGACTGAATTTGGGGTTTCTTCATATTATTTGTGCATGGGGGTGGGGGAGGAAACAGCTAAATATGTACCAAGTTGCAACAGGTTACCTCATAATCAACTTCTTGTTATGAATACATACTGTAATACAACAAAACACAGATCTGGATTCTCTTAATTTGAGATTGAGACTGACCAAAGCTTTGTAACTATGATTCAGGAATGAACTATGCCTTTTTTGAATTAGGCAATTTGTTTCTCTGCATTTTGTCAATTACAGGATGCGGAGTAGCATTGTGTTCTCCTAGCATAGAATCTAAAGCTCAATTTGTTGACACTGCCAGTGGGCCTGGCATATTGACATTGTGTATCGAGAGCAGGGTGACTTGTTGGTTGGTTGCTTTTCTGTTTTGCATGTCCATTCATTCTGCCTTCTATTACTGTCTCATTCTTTCCTTGCCTTCCTCTCTCCTGTCTGATGTGTCATGCTTGAAGCGAATCTAAACAGTCATTCACAGCCCAGTGTTGCCCTGGAAGCCCTTCATTTGTACGAGCGGTCCGTATTCAAACTAGGGAAGAGGGGACACAATGGCCTGCCGGGACTCAAGAGGACAGTGAGGGCGATGGGCAGGAGGGGAAGCAGCCCAATCCCAAGAAAGATGACATGTTGGCCCGCAGAACTGGGGCCTTCCAGAAAACAAACAGCAGCCCCTCTTTTAACAAGTTCCTTCCTATGCCTGCGTCCTTGCAGCCAAAGAAAGAGGGCACCAAAGGGACTCTAAAAGAGGAGAGGACAAGGTCAGAGGATGACTCCATGTTGACGTGAGCTGCTGCTTCCTTTAGCTTCCCACTACTAAAGGCTAATGCTCGGTCCTAACATGTGTGAAATGGATTTCAGTGATTTTTTTTTTTTTTTTTTTTTTTTTTTTTAATTGGAACTAGCCCTGTGTTAACACACTACATTGCTCGATTGGGGTCATTGAGTCTTTTAGCCAAAGAAGGAGAAAGAAACAGCTCATCATGCATTCCATGACTATGTTGATAAACATTCCAACCAAGCTGTGAAAGGTGGTCAGGCTGGAATGTGCTAAGATGGAAATGCCAAGTTTTTCAAAAAAATTAAACACGGGAACTTACTGCTTGTGTGTCGGTTAATCAGTTGAAAATTGGTCACACACTAGGAGCTGTGGCTGCTGTTTCATAACTAATTATGTGCTTTGCAAAGTTGTTGTTTACATATCTGTGTCTTAGTGGTTTTTAATTTAGCTGAGAGGATATGTAACTTGGAGTGCAAGATTTATTTTGCCTCTGGTGGAACAGTCCTAAATGGGTCAAGGTCTGTTTATCCTGTTTTCTGTACAGCATGGAAATGTTGGAACCACGTGTCATTGGCGCTGTTGTGGTCACATTAGAGTACCAATTAATGTTCTCACACCCCATAATGCAAGGTGCTAACATGGTGTACTGCTGTTACTCTGTAGTGCATACCTTTTTCCCTGGTATGTTTGTGAATATCCTATACAGTACTGTCCTCTTGATAGTGCACCTCTTAAAAGTGCTGTGTGAGCTTTCTCTAACTCTACTGCATGTCTTATTTTAATCTATCGTTCTTATCTGAACATGGAAATGATGAGGGTTTAATTTTGTGTGTGTGTATGTATGTATGTGTGTGTATGTGTGTGTATATATATATATAATATATATAAACAGTATACCACAAACTATCATTCAGTATTCTGTTTATACCACAAGTATATATTTAAAATAAATAGCAATGAAATATGTAAATTTTTTATATTAAATCAAATCAACAGACTATGCTTCGACGCAGATTAATTTCAAACCTGGTTTATGGCCTCTGTGCAACTGCCTTTAGATAGAACCATGAGCTCAGTCTGTCCATTACCATCCTGTCGTTTACTACCGGTGTTAATGGAAGGGCTACAGTCTGTTTGGATAAGTCAGATGTAGGCAGATAGGTAACTGGCATTTATTGTCTAAACTCTGTTGTTTCCTACTGTTACCAGTATAATGAGGGTGAGAGAGACAATAGATAAATGAATAACACAATCAATTCAAGTTAAAACAATCAGTGCATCCATTGTGAGTTGCAGGCGTTTATCCCTTTCGCCTTGGGAAACTGGAAAAACCGCCCACACTGGAAAGTGTACTGTCACCTGTATGTGTGCTGCTCCAAAGGAATATTTGCCAGTTAATTTGAATGCTGTTAAAATCTTTATTACAGGTGATTATAATTAATTTAATAAGAGACAACAGTTCTAAAAGTATGCGTTTCTTCAATAACACATTTTCAATGAAAGTGAAAAGCGTTGTATTTAATAGGAGTACTATATGGTCACGTGGATCGGAATGCCAGCAAAGAACTGCGTCACTGATAGCGTATAAAACTCTGTGGAGGACAGTCGTCCAACTCTGTGACCACTGTGAGGATAGCGTTGGGAAAGGAAGGAGATGGGAAGCTCCCAGACCTGGAGAAAGATGCCATGCTGGCTTGCAGGACTGGCCTCTTCCAAAGGGGACCCGGTCTTACTTTATCAGCCCCTATGTCCTGGTCCCTGGCTCCCTCTAGGGATCCACTGGGAGAGCTCAGAACAGGAAACGAAAATGTCAGATGACAAGGCCTTGCTGTCGGCAACATTCCTGCATTGCTTTGGATTGTTTTTTCACTCAGTAGTCGTCCTTGCTGGCTTTCTTCTTGTTTTTGTTAAAGCGGGTGGATGAATGACGAGCAAAATAAAAACAAAAAAATATATCAAAATGTTAAGGGTAATCTAATTGGAACTTTTTGGTGCATGAACTCTTTTCTTTTTGATGATCCTTTTTTGTATTGGACTTGTAAAGTATTCTAGTTACACATTGCTGGTTTTTCTTGTTTTGAACAAACATTTTAGTTTATTTATTTATTTATTTATTGCCAAAGAATGTTTAACCTGCTAAGATGACAAAGGTGTTATGAATGTCGCTATAACATCAAAATAATAATAATAATAATTTTAAAAAAAATGCCCATAAATATTATCTTGAGCAAGATGGAAAAAATTAACCGCTCAGCTGAAACATACTAACTTCTACTGAATGGCTTTTTTTGTTGTTCTTCACATATTTTTTTGGTATAACTGGATAATTCTCTCAGCAGTAGCTCTGGCCTATCGAGCCCGGTGGATCAGTACAGACAGGTGACACCTGTTGCCATGACAACAGTCACTGTTACTACCAAGGAGTGTCCTCAGACAACCAGAAAATGTCTTCAGCTCAGCAAATGGGAGATGGAGAAAGAGGAGCAGGAGGAAGAGGTGGCGAAAGAGGGCTTTCCAGATTTGGAAAAAGATGACATGATGACCCGTCGTGCTCTGGCCATTCACAGACAGAGAGCAACTGCTGCCAGTCAGTTCCTCCCAGTCCTAGCCTCTCAGCAGGCGAGGCTGAGCGAGGTCAGCAAAGATGGCAAACCAAGGAGGAGGCCATCTTGGTTAGATGACGATCTCCCACCAATGTGAGCTGCTTATGTCAAATTTTCTTTTTCGTTCAATTTATACACACACACACACACACACAACAGCCAGAGGAGGTGTTTTCTGGAATACTATATTTACTTTTAATGACAGTATCATGTTTTGTGATAACTATGAAAAATCCTTACGGCAGCGCCAAAACCTGCTGAAGTACCTTTACACTAGGTTTGTCTGCAGTACTTCCTCCTTTTAGAAACTGTTGCATCTAAAATAGAAGCCCCTGAAATAAAACAAGTACTTGCAGTCATATTAATCCAAGGAGCCTTTTAAAATCAGTTCGGCAACTACTTAGTCACAGAATTACAGTGCCTGTATTCTTGTGCTCATTGTCGTTTCCACCAGCTTGTGAATGCATCCGCTGTGGTGTGAGTGCCTGTCAGTCTCTCAGGGACACGCATTTAAATGAGATATGATTTGTTTCCTGGTAAAGTAATTTAGATTAGCTAAAGTTGTTTTCCAGGAGGATTTTGTAGGTTATATCCAAAGGGGGTAATCAGTAACACTTTGTTTCCAGGAGAGGTCCTGGTTCAGTTTCCATATCGTGTACAGAGCAAGTTTGTAGCTTGTTACAATTCTGCTTGCATAGTAATAATTAGGGTTGCAAGTGGAAGAGACAAGTTCTTGCATTTAGTCTGTTAGGCAAGATAACCCATTACTTTGAACAGCTGTCTGTTTATCAACCACATTTTACCATAATTGTTTAAGTTTATATATAATTTATTTAAAAAAAAAAAAATCATTACAGTTATGTTTGTTTTAGATAAATGTCAGTTATTAGTGAGGCAAAGCCTTCTCAACACCAAACTCCCCCCATATTTTTATGTACATTTTTTCTAAGAATGTTTGTGGACTACAGGAATAGAAAATTGAGACACAATCTGTGTAGGTCTTGGCGACCATCCATCTTAACGTACAGAAAACCTTGGCTAAATTGGCGATTCTTTTTTTTTTTTTGTTATTGTTGCAGCAGTCTGTCTAACTTAATGTACACCAACAACTTTTAAACACTCAAGTTCTGAGGTAAAACTATAATAGGGAAAATGAGTCAATTAGAGGAATATTTAGACAGAAAAAACTTAGAAATTTGTTCAGCAAGGATTTTTTTTTTTGCCAAAACGTTTGTCGCCTGTTACCTTAAAGTAATAATCCAGCATTCTTGTATTGGATGTGGGATGGTACATTATTTTACTTAAATTTGGTAAAACTAGTTCTAAAATGAGTGATGTAAACTTAGCTGCACAAAACCATGTCTTTTTTTAAAAGGGATATTTAATAACTGTGGTACTGGTGAAGGGGTAACATTGAATGGGCTTGAACATACTCATTTTTTTATTTATTTCCTTAAATATGTACGATAACTGGAGTGAAGGTACAGCAAACTGTATATATAAACAGCTCCTTGTATGCGGGCCTCGCTTTGGTTTTAGGGAACCAAATTAAACAAGTTCAAATTACTTATCAATGTATTTAAAAAAGATCAAATGAGTTTATGCATGACTTCAAGCTAATAATTCTTATGAATGTTCATATCTAATTTTCACTCAATACAACCTTTTAGTAATTACAGTGTACTATCAAGATGCATGCAAAAATGAAAGCATTGCTATTTTTATAAGGCTTTTTCATGTTGCATAAATACAGCATTTGTACCTTGCCTATACTTGAGTACATTTGACCAGTGGTCAGAATTGCACGTTGTATGTTGTTTTAGTCCAACAGTTTGTCTGTTTCAGTATTTTTTTTGATGATTCTGTTTTTCTTATGGATTTCTTAAGTTTGGAGTTACATCTGCAGTGCTTGCTTGAACATGTGATTACGTCAAGCTGTGTTATATTTTCTTCACAGTTTTGTAAACATCTTTTTCTCTGTATTTGTTGGTTTTGTAGATACAGCCACACAGCTTCTGTGTCTGATGATGCAGAGTAAGTCTTTTTTTTTTTTTTTTTTTTTTTTTTTTTTTTTTTTTTTTAAACAAATGGCTTTGGGAACTAATGAGACTGCATGTGTGTGTGTGCATCACGTCCATTCTGCTACACTAACTTCACAGCAACGAGTGCATGTGGCTGAGCCTTTCTGCTGCCATTTACTATGGCTGTTAGCTTCAGCATCCTACAAAAACTATATAAAAACACAAGCAGGATTAATAGAGAGTTAAAGCTTGGCATTATTAGCATAAAATAACTTTGCAATAAGACAATGCTACCACATTATAACCTTATGAAATAGTTTCAGTGTCTAATATGGAATTCTATCATACCCAAGATCAAGACAGGTACACTAGCCTGCTGTGTTGCATGGAGTTATTTTTCCTAGACTTTAAGCTGCTATAAATATACAATTTAATCCTTAAGTGCTTTATGAAATACTAATGCCTCTCTTGCTTTTTAACAGTGAACAACCAACAGGAATGGACTAAAAACATGACGGTCTGATCTTAGAGCAAGTGTTGGGCTGCTAACGTGTACAGTACTCTGTAACACAAGTGCATGGCTTTGTAGCTTTTTTAATTGAATTATTTTATTTCATAAATATTTTCTTTTTGCAGTTATTTGTCCACACTCCTTCCAATGAGGGCTGCAAGATGATCTTATACTACTTAACTATATTCCCCTACACCTCTACTCTGTCAATCACTGCTCGTCTCTATTGTAAACAGAGATATGATGCAGGAATGCATAAGTGTCACCTATTCCAGATTGTAATACACGCTTGATTAGCAACAGTGTATAGGTAACAAGCTCAGGTGTGTCTTATTAAACTATTAAACCAGTGGATTGAACTGCATGCAGTGAGAGTCTTATTTCCATCCCTGTGATGTCAAATTACTTTCGCTGTCATAAAGTAAGCAGCTGACAAAAAATACTACAATAGATGTTAATGTTATTAGATCACAATAAGTGCTTGCATCCCATTATATTTTGCTCAGCTCGTCACTTTTCTTTAAGCTCCTTCACGAACAAGCCAACAAGTTTAGTTCTCGCATTATGGCTGTAATTTACGCAAAGTAGACGTGTATTCTCTTTCTGTAAGGTAGAATATGAATAAGATGTATTATTTAATATAAAGACTGTCTGCCATTGTGTTGCTTGGTGGTCTTGGCACTCTTCCTCTGTCATAAAAGCACTTTACCATATGCTTTCAGTAATAATACACTTAAGATTTCCTTCTGCTAATTTTGAGTTTCTAATGATTCAAACATCAGCAGGCCTTTCTGGAAAAACTGTGGGGGGGTCCTTGTCAACAAACAGTATTTTTATAATCGTGTCAGATAAATGTGGCAGAGCTAACTCGGAACACATTAACCAGCTCTGCAATGCCAATGTTAACACAGCTGTCTTCCAAAAATCTCATGGGTTACTTTTTTAAAAACAATTACGTTGTGTATAGTGTCAGAAGTTTCTGCCAGGTCTCTACAAGTAAAATAAGCACACACAAAGGAACAAAAAAATACCCTTTTAGCTCATCACTTCAGTCATGTATTTATGTTTAATTTCCAAGTCTAATATAGTTTAGTCCCAGTTGCACTATTCCATGTTTTGATAACTATTGAGTAATAACATTAGTACAAAGCATGTATGTCCCTTGCATGCAGAGAAAGAGAGAAAAACATGTCAGCTCTGCTCCATGGTGTTATATATTTTTTTGGCTTTCTGTTTTCAAACTTTAGGCAAACAGTTAGATCCACGCCTTCATCTAATTTTCTGGACAAGCCTTTAGTCCAGTGTTTGGAATATCTTTTGAAGGTAGTAGACCATATCGCTTTTCTCTTTTCTCAGCTGTACACTTCATACACAGTCCACAATACATGTTGGTAATTATTTAAATGCTACACACTCATGTCGAATTTCAACATGTCATCATGGACTTAAGTCAGCTATTTAATTACTACCAGTAATTACTGTTTTTTTTGTTTTTTTTTTAAAACCGCCAGGGGAGAACAGCACATTTTAGGAGCTCATTAAAATAGACCTTTAGGTTTTTAGCTTTGCAACAAATAAATGGTATGCATTTATTGCTTGAACAAAACATGTAAACCTCTAGAAGCATGGGACAAACTTACTAAACAATATGTGCAGCAGAGTTGTGTAAAGAGGAAAAATGTGTTTTATACAGGATACAGTTAGACTAGAGATTTAGTAAATCTGTTATGTAATATATATATATATATAAGTATTAGGCGTATTTATAGGAGGGGGAGGTATATTTTTTTATTTTAGTTATTTATTTGTTTATTTCCTGGCTGTGATTTAAATTTAAAAGCAGTCTACATATATGTTCGACCCCCAGGCCTGAGCTGCTCCATAACAGATAAAAACGGCAGCATCCTCTGCAGTTCTACAGCCACCTTGCATTGGTGTGCACCCATGCAGAATGCACTTAACTCATGCGCGTAATCAAACATCTGGGCGTCCTTCCTGCTTTTCAGAAGTATGAGCATGATCGATATGAGGTGTGAGGATGAGGCGATCCTGCAGCCGCACAGCAAGGCTCGCCACGAGCATCTGCATGATTTACACAACCGCCTGTTAGAAGAAGATGATAAGTGGCAGGATGTAAGTACTTAGAAAAGGCTGGTGAACGTTACTCAGTCACACTCCCCACACCCCTATTGGCATGAACCAAGCTAAGCTTGTAAATAAAATGAGTGGAAACTGGCACCAATACTACAAAAACATTTTTTTTTTATGGTGGCTGTGCCTTTTAGAGACAGGGAGAGGCAGCCCTTGCTATAGAACATATCAGCTGTGCTTTATTGTGGTTTTTATGTGAAGGCTGTAAGCTGGGCAGTAGTAAGCTGCTTTTTTTTTTTTTTTTTTTTTTTTTTTTTTCCATTTGTTAAAGTCTGATGACAAACAGAAAAAAACAGTACCTGCACCACGAATCATCAGTTCTCTTTAACACCACTGTAACAAAAGCATAGCTTTTAAATTGTACAAAAAGTGGTGCTGTTGATGCGGGAGGCTGTGCAGATTTGATAATTATGTCCATTGGTTTTCTGAACACACAGCTGTAGTAACATTTCAATGTGCTCTTTTTAGGACCTGGTCCGCTGGAAGAACAGAAGGAGAAGTGCATCTCAAGACCTTATAAAGAAAGAGGAGGAGAGGAAGAAGATGGAGAGGTTAATGAGTGGCGACAGTGGCTTGTCAGAAAGGAGGAAAAGCATCAAGACCTACAGAGAGATTGTCGAGGAAAAGTAAGTGCAATACGAATTCTCTTTCAATATGATGCTCTAAAGATGTGTGTCTCATTTTAAGTCAAACCCTGCAGAAGTACAAGGGAAGGTGTAGTCCATCTTTAAGACTGTTACACAATCTAAAAAATTCAGATAAAAAACAGAGCCAAACAAAATGTAAGTTGTAATTGAGAGACTTGACTGGAGATCTGTTTTGTTATAGTGGGCATTAACTTTTTATATAAATTGGTACCCAAAGAGTTAAGAGAAAAAAAAAAAAAAAAATCCGGACCTCCTTATTAGCTTATCTCAAAAGCTCCCTAGTCGTTTTTAATGAATTCTGGATCTTGTCTGTATGTTGTGATGCTAGTCCCGTGATGAGGTCCTCAATCGTTTTGGAAAGTAAAGCAGACAGTCAGTCAGAAAGTGAGGTTTCCTTCAGCTATGATCCAAAGAATAATTAGCAAAAAGCTTACACACCAGGTTCATATTGCACAACTAATTCCCTTTTGCACATTTTCTTTCAGTAGATTGACTTTGTAAACCCCTGTACAGGTGCGCTGCTATAAAGAATAGTTCAATAAAATGTACTATTTGGTGTGTTCAGTAGATACTTTTTTTTAATGGTATATATTACTATTTTTGTTATAAAATAAAATGTGCCTAGTATTCAGCCGTCACCTTGAATCCAGCAAGCTAGAAACAGTAATTCAGGCTGACAACAGGCTTTGGTTGAACCCACTGCTGTGATTGATCAGTCGTCCTCTGAGAAGAGTGGAACTCACCCATCGAATAGCAGTTAGCCATTTGGAATGAATTGAACTTGCCCAACATGAGACAATCGACCATGTGAGCCTACTGACGTGTGCCTATTGACTGTTTTATATGAGAAAGCAATTTATTGGTCTTTTCCACAGTGTTTAATTAGATAGATCACACACGTTGACTTTACATTTTAAGGCTGCCAGTTAATTACAGTTAACTTTATAGTTGGCTTTCAAAAGGTTTAGAACATAAGAACATAAGAAAGTTTACAAATGAGAGGAAGCCATTTGGCCCATCTTGCTCGTTTGGCTGTTAGTAGCTTATTGATCCCAGAATCTCATCAAGCAGCTTCTTGAAGGATCCCAGGGTGTCAGCTTCAACAAAATTACTGGGGAGTTGATTCCAGACCCTCACGATTCTCTGTGTAAAAAAGTGCCTCCTATTTTCTGTTCTGAATGCCCCTTTGTCTAATCTCCATTTGTGACCCCTGGTCCTTGTTTCTTTTTTCAGGCTGAAAAAGTCCCTTGGGTCGACACTGTCAATACCTTTTAGAATTTTGAATGCTTGAATTAGGTCGCCACGTAGTCTTCTTTGTTCAAGACTGAACAAATTCAGTTCTTTTAGCCTGTCTGCATATGACATGCCTTTTAAGCCTGGAATAATTCTGGTCGCTCTTCTTTGCACTCTTTCTAGAGCAGCAATATCTTTTTTATAGCGAGGTGACCAGAACTGAACACAATATTCAAGATGAGGTCTTACTAGTGCATTGTACAGTTTTAACATTACTTCCCTTGATTTAAATTCAACACTTTTCACAATGTATCCGAGCATCTTGTTGGCCTTTTTTATAGCTTCCCCACATTGTCTAGATGAAGACATTTCTGAGTCAACAAAAACTCCTTGGTCTTTTTCATAGATTCCTTCTCCAATTTCAGTATCTCCCATATGATATTTATGATGTACATTTTTATTTCCTGCGTGCAGTACCTTACACTTTTCTCTATTAAATGTCATTTGCCATGTGTCTGCCCAGTTTTGAATCTTGTCTAGATCATTTTGAATCAATTTTCTGCTGCAACAGCGTTTGCCACTCCTCCTACTTTTGTGTCGTCTGCAAATTTAACAAGTTTGCTTACTATACCAGAATCTAAATCATTAATGTAGATTAGGAATAGCAGAGGACCTAATACTGATCCCTGTGGTACACCACTGGTTACCACACTCCATTCTGAGGTTTTTCCTCTAATCAGTACTTTCTGTTTTCTACATGTTAACCACTCCCTAATCCATGTACCTGCGTTTCCTTGAATCCCAACTGCGTTCAGTTTGAGAATTAATCTTTTGTGCGAGACTGTGTCAAAAGCTTTCTGGAAATCTAAACAAACCATGTCATATGCTTTGAAATTATCCATTCTCGATGTTGCATCCTCAAAAAAATCAAGCAAGTTAGTTAGACACGATCTCCCTTTCCTAAAACCATGTTGACAGTCTCCCAGGACCCTGTTACCATATAGGTAATTTTCCATTTTGGATCTTATTATAGTTTCCATAAGTTTGCATATAATAGAAGTCAGGCTTACTGGTCTGTAGTTTAGATGAAATGAGTCGTGTATTCAGTTGTTGACACTTTAACAATATAAATCAAGTGACGTGGTTACATTAATCAGGCTTTAAAAATAATTTTGTGACCTCGTTCTTATTTTGCCTCTTTTGAAAATCATGCTGACAGTATCACACACAAGAGTACTACTCTGCTGTGTGCTGGACACGCCTTCACGTCTCAAAATACACTGGCAGCTCTTCTGCTAGACAAGAAGAATACAACAACAAATTAAACCCACCAGTTTCGACAGAAATTCACTATCGCTGCAGCCCACTAATCAAGCTAAGTATGATGATATAAAACTTTATATATATGCTGCGTTGCAGCTTTTTTTTTTGCGTGTAGTAAACCTACCAGTTTTTCTTGTTTTGCAGTTTTTGGATATAATACATTTTTCTCGCATGACATACTAGCTAAAGGATCATTAGTTTTTTCAAAAGAATAAATAACTTTATTTTCTTGAGTACCATATTTAGATAGATAAATACCTTTTTTATTCTTGAGTACCATATTTACTCTTCACTCGTTCATTGTGCAGTGTTTTTCTTTTCTTCTTTTTTGTTAAATACAAAATCAGCCTGTGAGGCGAGAGTGTATTAAATGGAATGTCCAGACAGTAATTTATGTGTACAGAAATAAAATAATTTATTTTTATTATCTATACACAACAAAATAATTAAATAACAAAATAAAACAAAATGGTGTGAGGGAAGGAGTGCAGGGGTGAAATCCAAAACAAACCGTGATGACTCGTCTTTAATTGTCTTCGTGGCGACCCATACATAAACAAAAAAGACAAAAGAAATGTTAGTGTTTTTTTGTTTTAAAAATCCCGCTGCACCAAACCAGTCTCTCCCTCCACCCGTTACTCCTCCTATTTTACTTTCGGATCAACCCCGAACACAGTAGTACGTTCCCTTTAGTATGTAATGTCCCGCCTCTGTAGTCAGTGGAACACCAATCCCCAACTGACACGTGTCCTTATCCTTCACTTGACTCCAGTGGCTGGAATTTACATACTCGTACTTCCGCCCCTCACCAAGGTGCCGCCCCTCAAAAGATGGCTTTTGCCATGGTCACGAGATCTTGGTAAGGGAAGTCCCGAGTTGTTTTGATGCCATCTACTGTCGGGAGGCAGAATCACAGACCGAAATCCCTTTGACTCATCACACAGCCGAAGAGTCCATTCTACTATTTGGGTCTAAAACTGATGTTATTGGGTAATGGTGTAATGTTGCCCTAAGAACTCAAGTGCTCAGTGGCAGGAACAAGACTGATGGGTGTGCTGTAACTCTTCATAGGGAGCGCAGAGAGAGGGAGCTTCATGAGGCCTACAGAAACGCAAAGAGTCCTGAGGAGGCCGAGGCCATCCTGCGCCGCTATACTCAGCGCTTCACCGTCAGCGAGGCCGTCCTGGAGCGGCTGGAGATGCCAAAGTTCCTGGAAAGGAGTGTATCTGTGGACTCGGACACCCCTTCTTCCCCCACTAAGGAGGCCTCCAACCCCATGAAGTACCTGCGGCAGAAGTCCCTGCCAGCCCCCAAGTTCACAGCTACTGTGGAAGCCACCATCTCAGTGGCATCCCAGCCTCAAGTCAGTTCCACAGAGGCCGCTCTTACTAGAACTGTTTCCAGCAAGGCAGTGCCTATTCTGAGCCCCAAGCCTTACTCGCAGCCCAAGAGCTCCCAGCCAGCACTGAAGTCATTCAAGGTAGGAAATGCAGCACACTTGCATAACTTTAACATATCATCTGATAAAGGGTCTATGGCTAACCTGAACGGTAATATGAAGTGCTTTATTATTATTATTATTATTATTATTATTATTATTATTATTATTATTTTTCTTATCTCAGATCCCAGCATTGTGAGCTCTGATACAGAGACTTCAAATATTACAAACACTGAAAAACACTGCTAAAACACATGGCAGTGGCAGAGATGCAGTTTTGTTTTTACCCTGATTCCCCGCCCTTTTTTTCCCATTTGTGTCATAACCTGAAAAAGAATCAAAGTAGAAGTCTGTTTATCATTTACAGTATAATCGTAAATGACTACAAAAGATTTAGAAGTGAGTAGTTTTTCGAGATTTACGATTATACTGTATTTACAGTATAATCGTAAATCTCGAAAAACTACTCACTTCTAAATCTTTTGTAGTCATTTTTGTATTATTTTAGTATAAATACATGTTCATTTGGATTCTTATGTTGTTTTTTTCTGACTTTATGTGAACGAAAAGACACACATTTGCCCGTTTTCTCATTGGAATAGTGATATTTTGAAATATCACTGTCCTGGTCACAAAAGCAAAGTTTGTGGGGAATAATAGCCATTTTCTATACTTTTGAGGCATAAGCAATTAGGAAATAACACTTACTACCCAGGAACAAAAAAAAAAAAAAAAAAAATTGTTACAGGGTGTAATGTATTCTGCCAGCTCTGTCTAAACATGTTTCATCATGTCATATAAGTATAAATTGCTTTGCTGTCTGTAATAGCTTTTATAGGCCTGATTTTCAGTTGTCTTAACTGGAGAAAGGGGGGTGTAGGAGACTGTGTGTGTAAATTCATGCATTAAACAGACCATGTTTTGATTAATCATTGATGTATTAATTGAATGACGTTTTTTAAAAGTTGCTCAGTTTTAATATACATTTTAATATGAATTTATATTTTCTAAAAATCTTTTCCCCCGCTAAAAGTAAATTGAATTGGACCCTATGTTGTGTTGCTTGTGTTCAGGTGGATGGAATGGTGAGAGTGAATGGAGAAACCGGTGAACCGTTCAGCGGGGTAGAGGAAGAAAAGAAAAGTACATCTGTAAACATTTCCTCGGCCAAATCACAGGGGATGGAAAGTGCAGACGCAGTGAATACGTCACCAGTGGACGACGTAATCCATACATGTCCGTTCAAGTCTCAAGAGAGTGCCATGGTTAATACATCTTCATTGGAAAGCAGGGTCGATGTGTCTGCAGCAAAGTCGTCAGAGCAACAGGGGCCGCATGTATCCCTGGTAACTTCACAGGAGGATACGTTCGGAAAGGACTCTGCACCAGCAAAGCCAACATCGCTCCCAACTGTAAGAGCGACTTGTATTTTTATCCCATTTTTTATATTGCAATGTATCTTTCTCAGTGGGACATTCATATGAATGTGGAAAGTGGTATTTCAATTTACAGTAATCTTGAAAATACTACTGTGTATAATGCCTTGTAATAACTGCTCCTTGGAGTGTTACACAATTAGGTTCAGACATTTCAATAAATCAGTTATTATGTTAGCGCTGAGTACATAGCCAGACTGCGCACCCTCCAAGGACAGAAATACTTACCCTAATCAGGACCAATGATGCAGAGTGTTTCATGCTGTGGGTCTTCACTCGGATACCTAGAAACATGGATCTGCTGAAAGATTAACTTTGTGTTGAAAGCAATAGTTACGGTTGTTAGATAGTTAGTTACATAATCCTTATCTGTTCTTTCTGTAAAGATGGTGTGCATATTGCAGGGAGAATCACCTGCCCACCTTCCAATTAATCCAAGTTTTTTAAACTAGATACTCTATAGGCAAGACGTGGCTTCTTCTTTTGAGATGGCCTTAAACTTAGGAACATGTTTTTTTTTTTTTTTTTCCCTCAGGATCCGTGCAGAGAGAACCTTGTGTCTGAAAAACAAGGGTTTTATTCAAACACCCAGCAAGATAAGGAGGAGACAGAGACGACACAAAAAGGTTTGCAACATTACTTTGTGGATCACCGTTTGTTACTGCAGGATACAATGACACCTAGTGGTGGTTTAAATATCTGCAAGGATGTCTACATGTAACAGTCAAATTATTATATATCACACCACTTCATTTGTTTACAGTACCTTATTGTTGCACTTTTACATTTTTAAAATGGTTTTTCACTAAAATGCTTCTCTGTTAATACTGGTATTATTCCTGATAAGGAATGTGATGCAGTATAGTACTTGTTGCCACAATAAATGCCTGGCTTAGTCTATATAGTAAATATACTCACAAGTGATGTTTATTAACATTAGAAAGTTTGTTCCTTAGTTTAGCTGTTCTCTGCACATTTACAGGTCAGCATGCCACCAGCTCCCATCTGAAATACAACATGTTTGTTTATTGTTTTATTATAACCCTTTTCTGCCCTGGGTATGTTCCCTTGCCTATTTTACATCAAATATATTACACTGGTCAACAAAGGGTTAAGATTAAGCTTGGCTTCTGTTCATTTGTGTGTGGTGTTATTGTAACAGAAGCAGCCAAAGCCATTAGGAATATTATGGAACATATTTATATATTTTATATTATGGATTACTTTGTGCACCTTTTTGGTGCTGTCTGGCATTTCTGATTTTTTTTTAGGGGAAAATTGTGCATTTGGACCACAGAAATAGAATAGAAAAAAATTAAATATAAAACTGGTGTTGTGATTTCAGAGGAAGAGCATGTTGTTCAGGCCTTAGAAACTCAGAGCAGGCCTGTTGAGAGCAGTGTGGTGACTCAACAGAGTGACGCCGACAGCAAGAACTTGTCAAGAGAAGGACACCTAAGTATGCCAGAAAATATGAACTGTCAGAGCACTGTTGTACTGAACACAGTACAGGTAAGACAATCCTCTCTTTACAACAATTTTACTAATTTCAATTTGTAAATGTCCTTCATTTTTTGTAATTATTTAATTAAAAGTTTAAGACTGTTGGGTTTATTTAGAAGGTGCTCTCAATGTTGTGAGCCGCACAAGTAAATGCCTCGCACTACCTGCATGAGTTTATAAATGTTGTGTACAAACACCTTCTTATATTAATAAATGATGATGCCATTCGGAAAATATTAATAGCACTGGAAAAAAGGGCTTTTGAACGCAACATTGAGAGAACAATGCTATTTTTTGCTTTGTCTTTTGTCTTTCGTGAGAGGCTTTAATTGTATGAATTTTTTCATTATTAATGACGTACTCCTCGACAACAAAGCAACCTGAACAGGAAACGGAAGACGGATTTGACAGCGTTGCATCAGAGAAGAAGCAAGTGACTCTCGCTGAAATGCAGATGCCACATCTGCCAGCTGAAGAAGGTAAGACCTTCTTTAGGTATTTCAGTTTTTAATGAGATGACAATATAGTACGTTGTTTGTATCGAATGCTTTACTTTCTTTGTACTGTGACCACCTATGATATAATCAAATTCCATTCATTTCAGTCAATAAAAAATAATCCTAATGTTTCATAGCTGTGAGGGAAAAAAAAAAAACGTACGTTTGTGCCAGTAATTGATCAGTCAGAACTTTTTATGGCAGAATTCAAATCATGTCCCAGAAGTTAGTTTCCTGAATCTTTACCAATTTTTTACCAGTCCTTGTGCTACAGTTTGTGTTTATATCTTGTGTGACACTGTCCTGTGGTATCGTATAAAACAGAAGACTGGGAGTCATTGTGCAAATTAAAATCTCAAAGATTTCTTCAGCTAAAAACATCCCTCATCAGGCAAGGTAGCAAAAATACGAGGCATTGATGTGTAAGGGCTATGTTACTGAGACGTGATATAATATAGAGAAAATATTTGCTCTTCTTAACATGCCAGTCTATTGGTGTGTAGCACATTTTTATGGTTTTTGTTTCCTTTCTTTGTTCTTGTTTTCATTTTGCAACCTAATACAGAGTTGACTAACAGTGCCAGTGCTCCGCACGGGGTTTGGAACTCCTGGCTACGTCGGGAGTTTTTCACCCAGTCAGGTAAATCGTGCACTTGGTTAGCCCTGTTCAGTCTGTAACGCTCTACAGCATAAGGGGTTAAGACCTGCTTCTGTGGCAGCCAGCTGGCTGTTTGTGCAGTCCATGGCCATTCCTTCCTTTCTCGTATATCTGAACCCGTCGGTTCTCAATGCAGAAGCTGTCAAAATGCCCTGCTTCATTTTTCTGCCCAGGCACTTCTTTCACAAATGTGCTTTATTTACTCGGTGTTTTATTTTATATATACAGTCGACTCCACTTATTTGCATATTGGATAATTGCATAAATCGCTTAATTGCATAACCTGCAGCTGGTCATTTTTTTAGTGCATCATTATCTATGATTGTATGACACAGTTAAATGCATTTCGGCTAACTGCATAATTCGCTTAAGTGCATGAAGCTTCGTAGTCCTGAAGTCCATTTTACATTGCATTTTAATTTGATAACTGCATAATCAGGAAAAAGCCATCAAGAAAGTCACAGAAAATGGCATTACGAATCTATAAAACTTAGCCTTAGCCTCAGCACACTATGAGCCTTCATGGAAGCAAAATTGTTGTCAGTCTTCTGACAGTTTTTACAGTTTGCATCAGCTCAATCCGTCGAGTACTCTGCAGACTTCCATCAAATATGTTTTTGCTACGTTGTCACAAGATCTATAGTAAGGCAATGTACACACCTGTTTAACTTTTATGTTTAACTGTACTGTGTTACTGTAACTTAGTTTATGCTGGCTGTTATATACTGTACATTATTTTACTTTTCATAGAGTTGCTGGAGAACAGTGTTGTTTATATTGATTGCATAACTTATTTCAATTTGGTTTATTTGTCTGAATTTGTACAGTATTTTAAGTTACTTGTAATTAAATATATAAAGGAAAAATAAGTTATGAATGTGACCAAAAGGAGTGAGGTATACATTGTAACGAAGTGTCGCTGCTCAGGCTGGTTTGAACCCTTCAAACAGTAGACCCAGACACCAGAACAGCACGTTCAGCACTTTCATGCAATTCTATTCTTTACAACACAAAAGCCTAGCTCCAACTTGGAGCACTAGCTAAACTTTTCCCCATCTAAACTAGCATGGGACCGCTAAGCGGTTTACCTGTTTCAAAAACACAGTTACCAGTTTGTTCAACACACAGTTGTTTAAATGCATACACACACTACTCAGAATTACCCACGAACAGATTCCTACCCTCACCCACCACCAACACAGATAGAAAGGCTTATGTACACTCGCCCAATAATTCAATTTACACAGGTGTTTCCCATTCAGCTCTAGAGGCTTCTGGGACATGTAGTCGTAGGCCTTTGGCCATGACACTTCTCCTGTGGACTACAAAATTCTAACACCCACGGTGCATACCCAGCAACTATACAGGCAGGGTTCTAACGCTGCCACAGCATGTACACTTACATGTAGACCTATTGTCATATTAGTCCCTCACTACAATTATGTGCATACTCCTGTTGTGTGCGTGACCTCCCACCGGTCCTGAGCCCATGCAATTATGCAGAGTCTACTGTATATGTGTGTGTGTGAGTGTATTTCTGAAGCTTAAGAGCAGTGCAAGCCAGATGAAGGGAATCTTGGTTTCTTGTTATTGGGACCATAGTCAAGTGTTTTGGGGTTTTTTACTTGTTTTTAGAAGTAGTTCAATATGAGACTTTTGATAATGGGGTGGGGTGGGGGGGTATATATATATATATATATATATTATATATTATATATATATCTATATATATATATATATATATATATATATATATATATATACACAACGTACAATAACCAATACTAGTGGTTACTGAGTATTAAAGTATAATTTGAAATTAAAGATTTTTTTTCCCAGGTAGACCCATAGCAAAAGTAAATACCAGTAAAGGAAATACAACAAATTGCAGGTTTTTCATGTACCAGTATATTGGTGATTGCAATGAACAGAAAGGACTTGTAACCCTTTTCATACTTCATGTTACCTGGTGATGTAGTAGGATGCCTATACCTAGAGGAATCTGTCAGGCACACTTACATTTTGATATGTATGTACAGTGCCGTACTTGTGTTGCTAACACACCGCACTTCAGCTAACATGTAACATTGCCATAATTATCAGTTAGCCCTCCCTTCTGTTGTTGTAAAGAGCATTAGTTTTATTTTATTGATTGTTTTGGTTGATAGTGTAAATAGGGCTTGGTTATTACTCTTTCAAAGGTAAACTACAAATATTGCTGCATGTACAAGGGAATGCACAATAGAGCACTGAATGTATGCACAGTCTCCTCTCTTCCCAACATTTTCAGTTAATTTGTGTTGAACAGGGGTGGGGATATGTTGTGTTGTATTTATAACCTCTTGTTTGATGATGATGATGTTGTTGTGCTCTGCATTTAATACAAATAAACTGCACATGTCGGCTCTACTAATGACATCTGGCAATGCTGAGGTTAGTGTAATAAAGCAGTTGTTTGTGAAAGTAACAGGGAGCTGCCTTCTTTGCGTTGCAATGATTTTCTGAGCAGGTCCGTGGAGAAAGCATTGTGCTGCATTGTAGTAAGTTGTGGTTTTAAGCCCTGGCACTGATTTTTAAAACTGAGAAAGTCTAATAAGATGGTCAGACTTGACACTGGCAATGCCAACCCCTGTGTACCAAGTCCACTGAAACAAGGCCCAATAAAAGGGAGCTGCTTTCCAAACAGTATTTGTTTTACTTCACTTAGTAAGACTGCAATTAGAATCATGTAGAGCTGCTTTAACCTCCTTCTCTGCCACATCTCCACAGATTCTGGTCCAAGTGAGGAAAACTCAAAAGTAAGTACATGAAACTGTTTGAGAACCTAAAGCTTTTCAGTAGATTGCAGTGATTGGTACCGTTTCCCAGTAAGCTTTTTGGCTGGGTGCAGTGGATATTTGAAGTGGTTTTAAATCATATTTTTCTCATCAATACCAGATACCCGAGTTGATCCTCTTGCTATCGGAGATCATTTCAAACAATGCTTCAGTTGCCCTACATACTACACGTGATGGCTGTTATGTTAGTTGCAGTGCTGGATGAGTTACATGAACATTTGTTCAAATACTTTCCACTCCAAATTGCCAGTCTTGTCTGGGGACCCACAGGGAATGTTGCATTGGATTTTTTTTCTTAACTCATTGGGAATTTCAAATTGGGCTGAAGCATTGTGGTTAAATATTATGTAAAAAAAAAAAAAAAATTTGATGAAGAGCAGGAAAGTAAAATGATCAAACTCTGATTTTTAAGCAAGCGGCTTCGAAAGGTATTGTATTCTTAATTGCAAACCTAGTTCGGGGTTTGTCAGTTCAGCACACATGGCTCAGCATCATCTGACTTTTTTACATTTTTAGTTGTTGTGGGTATTTTTTAGTTTTTTTTTTTTTAATATTGATAATACCCCAGTAATGATAACCAATGCCACTGTCTGCAGTAAATGCACAATTACCATTTATATTTTAAGTTTTGTTTATGTTTTATTTTAATTTGCTACTTGGTTAAAATGCAGTGTTCATACTGTGATAAGTAAACCTTGCCAGGTGTATGTTCTTTTCTACTTATTTTACTGTACATCAGTTCTCATCCAGGTTAATAGCAACCAAAGCATAGGGTTAACACTGTTAAATTGGAGAGCACCGTCATTCTATCACATTCCTTTCTCTTGGTGTGGCCTGTTAGACACCAGCCCCTCCATTCACTCTGCCTAAACGCAATGACTACTGGTCTTGGGACCCAGAGGAGGAGCGCAAGCGTCAGGAAAGATGGCAACAAGAGCAGGAACGCTTGCTTCAGGTATAATGACAGTGCTTTCATTCACCTTGCTTTGACACAGGCTTGCTTCCCATTCAACCTCAACCAGTCCTGTTTAGCATGCTCCAGTACACCTCATTAACAGTCGTGGCATTTGATATGTTTTATTTTTAGTATTATTACTTTTCATTGACCTATTCCTTCATGGAATCATCTCTTTCACTTTAAATGGGTGGCATTTTGCTTGTGGAGACATTGGCTGCTTTTGACTAGCACTGATGGGAAAGCCATATTTGTTTTGATTTAAACAAAATCTTTGGAAACAACAGAATAAGCAATGTCTTTATTTTTTTAAAACAGGTAATTTATAAAGGAGTTTGTCTAATTTAAGGGTATCTCTAATATGTATGTCTGCCAGATGTCCTGCTGTGCCATGGGAACAGGGAGCATGTTTGCGGTGCAGCTGGAGTGAATGTTTACATGCATACGCATGGCTTTACAGTGTGATAATGGAAATAATGCTGCCTTTGCTCCACAGTCAAGGAGGAAACATGTTCTGCTTCTTTGGGAATGTGATCTTTTGAATGTACAGCATTCTGGTTGCTCAATGTAACCCTGAAGAAAAAAACTAATTTCTCAACAAGCAGCTTTAAAAGCCTATCTGTAAAGAACTATAGCAACAATCCAAAGCATATTAAAACATGACACGATAACTTGGCAGAACAGATATAATTAGAATAAAGGTAGGCTGAGGCTATCACTGATGGAATTCTTTTATTTTATTTAGTAGTCGCCTATTATTTTCTCCCAATTTAGAATATTCAATTATTATTTAAGCTCGGCTCAGTTCTACCACCTCTGCGCTGACTCTGGAGCAGCGACGAAGAATACACGCTGTCCTCCGAGGTGTTTGCCATCGGCCGACCGCTTCTTTTCACACTGCAGACTCGCCATGCAGCCACCTCGGAGCTACAGCGTCGGAGAACAGCTCCAGGCAGCTTACAGGCAAGCCCGCAGGCACCCAGCCAAGCTACAGGGGTCGCTGGTGTGCATGGCCCCCCCCCCCCCGCGGCGCTCGGTCAATTGTGCGCTACCCCCTGGGAACCCGTCCACGGTCAGCAATGGAATAGCCTGGGCTCGAACCTGTGACACCCAGGCTACAGGGTGCATCCTGCACTCCACGTGCCACTTGGGAGTCCACTAAAAATGTTTTTTATCGTGCCTTCCTACACTAATAAAAGCACTTTACAAATAGCCAAGATTTAGAGTAGATCATTTATGTACCAAGAGAGTCAGTGTGCAAATACTTGAAACAAATATGTAACAAAGAGCGTCAGTGTTATCTAGAATCTTGTGATTGTGGTTCTCTGATTAGACTCAACACCTGCATTGATACTAATAAGATTTTGCTGTTTAATATGTGTGGGTGGACAGTTTGTTCTGAATACAACAAGGATTTTGAGTCATTGCTTTAATGCACAGTGGGAACAAGGTTTTGTCAGGGCTAGTGCTGGGCCCAGGTTAAGCCCTGGGATGGGAAAGTGAAGGGGTCACAATGCACAATAAACGATGGAACCTCAGTAGACCGTGGGGGATAATCAGTCTCATGAACCTTGGGTATACTGTAAAACTTGCACAAGCAGCTGCTTGCTTGCCAGTTGATTTAATTGTTTCAGTTCTAAAGAGTAAAGTGTTGTGAAACCCTGGCAGGAGAAGTACCAGCGGGAGCAGGAGAAGCTAAAGCAGGAGTGGGAGAGAGCCCAGAAAGAGGTGGAAGAGGAGGAGCGCCGGTACCATGAAGAGGTAGGTAGACTGCTTTTTCTTTTGCTCTTTATTGAAATTTGCTCTCCTTTCTTTACCACTGTCCTTTCCCCTTTCACTTCCCAATTTCTATCCTATTTTTTTCTTTTTTTGTTTGTTTTTCTTTACTACTTTCTTTCTTTCTGTTATACATGGCTCTTAATTATTAAGGTATATTTCGAGAGGTTTTGATTTCCATTGCGAGAGTAGGTGTTAAAACGTCATGCTGATATTGGACTCGGCTCTCGCAAAGCAGCAACTAAGACATAGCTTCTTTTAATGTAAACTAATGTGATCCATCTGCGTTTCCTTCCACCTGAGGTAGATATCCTTCTGCCTGGTGTTGATGGCTGAAATGTAATGCTGGCTCCAGGGATCAGCGTATTTTTGCCTCCCTGGCACATCAACACACACAATAGTTGCAATTACATTAAGCATTGTGAATTACAGCAAGGGGCTTTAGTGTTCATGCCATAATATAGGAATGTTTATAAACCATGTGAAGCCCTTTTTCAACTTAAATTCTTAACAAACTGCAGATGTGGATGAACAACATAAAAAGGGAGAAAAATGTTTTGTTCCAGGAACGTAAAATTCTGGAGGAGACGGCAGCCCCTTTAACACCACGTTCATCAACGCTGTCCTCCCCCAGCCGCGGTGAGCAGCCTCTTCTAACCCTGGACCCCGAGGGCGCTATAGTGAGGTCGCTGGCAGACTGGGAACGCAAGCAGGAGCTCCTGGAGAAACAGGCAGTAAGCAAGAACACTACTCCCTGGATGTGGTCGCAGCAAATGCATCCATTTCTATTGTGTAGTTTTTAATTTTTTTTTTTTTTTTTTTTAGATAAAGCAATCTTGTTTTCAATTACATAATACATTTTATAGTTGATGACACAGAAAAAAAGTAAATTATAACTGACCAATTTGATGTACTGTATGTCTCCTCAACATATGGGAGAACATTTTTGCTAGAGTGACCCTAAAGGCATTAGTCAGTATTTACTTCCACAAAACACTGCTGAAAAAATAGGCATCATTTGAAAAGAGATATCAACTGTTAAGATGTGCTTTCTTTGCTTATGGAAATGTCTTTTTTCATATTGCAATGGATTTTTTAGCAGAGGCCTAAGGCAGAAGGTTGTGAGAAGATTGAAATGCAAAGGGAAACTACTGATCAGCCAGCTATTGCCAATAAACAGGAGCCCACTGTGAAGGCAGACGAACAAGTGAAAGTGACAGAAAGGTATTCTGCAGGAGTTGCTAAAAATGATCTGGGAGTGAATGCTTTGTGCAGATAGTATTTATTAACTGAGTCAAAAGAACAACAGTATGAGCTTAACAAACAAGAGAGAAAAATGCTAACAAAAGTAGGACATCTCCTTTCCATTGAGGTCCCTGGATGCGTAGGTCTTGGAACAGTTCTTTGAAAGCAATTCTTCTACAGGCACAAAACCTTTTTCCAAAGTATTCTAACATAAAACCACGTTGTCTACAAAATCTGAAGTTCCAGCTAAGGCTTCACAGTCCTCCAGCCCAGTAATTTGAAGTTACATTGAATGTCCAAATGTGATGAAACTTGCTAAGGATTTTCTGTCACATTTTTCACATACGCTGCACAGTTCAAATGGTGGATGCAGGTCATGAGTTCACATTTTTCATGTTACACCCGTAATGACACTGAAATGTTTGTTAGTTTCTTAAATGTAGAAATGTTGCTGGAGGAATAGATATATATATATATGTATATAATGAAATGGAAATAACTTCTTACTATAATTTGTTTTATTTATTTTTTTACAGTTCATACATTTGCCACACAGAAACGCTCGCCCAGAGCCAGCAAAACGGTCAAAAGCTTCTTTCAGACAACAGTCAGCCGGCAGTATCTGAACTTCAGTTCATTCAGGGTAAGGCTTCCCTGAAAACTTGGTGTGAAGTTTGTCTTACCGGCTCTTGAGAGGTTAGTTGTGGGTTATTGAAGCAGTAAGGCACAACAAGGGGTGTGATTAACATGATACAGAGCGCTGTGCCTTTAACCCTTTAGTAGTCTGGCTATTCAGTGTTATCACATCCCCTGGAGTTGCCTAAAGCTTTCATGCAGTGTTTTAAAAATAAACCTATACAATTGAAGGCAATTCAGTCAGCTAGATAATGATCAAATTGATCAGGGAAGGTTTAGTCAAAGTCAGTCCCTTTTATTGGCTGGTGAATACAGACTTGTTACTTGTATGTGATTTTATAAGAGGCCTGTGGCTAGTGCTCTGATTCAGCAGTGTTGCAGATATTTTCCCAATCGGTGACACAAGTGCGCCGTCAGACAGTAGTGCCCAGAGATCAATCTGCCAATACAATGCGTAATTGTAAAAATGTATGTTTTTGTACATAATTCATTATGTATTCTATGAAAACAAATACAATATTTTTGTTTATGGTTGTATGAAGAAGAACATACTAGGACCTGCCTTTTGATTAAAGTTAAATGGGAGTTTGCACCTCAAACAATACCTTTATGGAAAACTGTTGACTCCCAGGGTTGAAAATGTAAACAGTTTGCAAGCTCCACTGGAGGTGGACCTTTTGAAAAAAGGGGACTTTTTCCACTGGAAAGTATTAAACCTGCGATGTAAAAGGACAAAGTTCAAGTTTCAATCCAAGAGTCAGTTTTTAATAAAAGAAACTAAGCATAGATAAATTAGCATTTCAACAAAAGGTATTTGGTAATAATTGTATACTATAACATAAACATAATCAAACTATTTATTGCACTAATTGTTTAATCTGCTAATTATTCCTAATATGAATTCCAATTTTCTTAAATGAAAGTATCAAAAAATCTCAATCTCGTGCTTGTTTTTTTACTCTTGTACTTTCGACAGAAGTCACATGGTTGCGGAGATTTTGAAAGCATGCGAGTCAGAAGAAAAGCAGTGATTTGGTTACTAAGATCACTAAGTAATCATTTTTTTCCCCCCTTGATGACTCATGTGTTGTCAATTACCCTATTTACATTATTATGCCACTAAAGTCAGACCAGGTCAGGAAACTAAAGTCATATCACATAATGTCTTAGTCTGTGGGTTTGGCCAGGGAATCCCATCTTTTTCTCATACATATATAAAAGGAATGTGAAACTATGCAGATGTTTTAAAAAAAATCCACCACTCTCAAATTTCTAATATGATACATGACTTCAGCCTTGCCTAGTTTACACAAGTACTTTACAGCATTTATTTTATTAAATCCTGACATGTAAAAATAAATGTTACGACATTAAGTCATATTTACTTTTATCTGCCTTTCGTGCCATGATTTAACAAAAATACTTTAAATTCCTGAATCTGCATTTAATCTACCTGGGAAACAACAATATATACAGTGTGTGTGTGTGTGTGTGTGTGTGTGTGTATATGTATATATATATATATATATATATATATATATATATATATATATATATATATATATATATATATATATATATATATATATATATCGTTATGTTGTAACATGTAATACATTTTATTTGACTTTAGTACTGATAGACTTATAAAAGTGTGAGTACCCTTTTGCCCCAGGCATTCATGTTGCTCCTCTCATCAATCCAGGCTTGATCCTCTGACTTTATACCCCATGTACACTGGAGCACTACCATTCATCCTAATTGCTTGGAATGTTAGTTTCACGATCATGCAATCTCTGTGAATGTCTCTGTGTTCATCATCTGACTTCTCCTGAAAGTGCAGGGTTGAAAAATGTACAGAAACACACACAATTTTTTGGTTCATAAAAAAGTTTGCCTTGCAGAAAATGTCACTCGCAAAGAGATGGCAATGCATGTTCCGTAAGAATCGGCAGAAATGTTTTGTTACTTCTGTGTACTTATATTTGTGAAATTGTGTAACAAACTGTTCCCCATCTAGATGCAGCATGGAACAACCAGCAGCCCCTTACGAAGCAGCCAGAGGAAGTTTGGAGAAAGACAGCCTCTCTGGATCGAAACTGGAGTCAGACCTCTGTCTCGGGAGGAATGAAAAGGTTGGAATGGTGATAATTTCTTTTGCGTGAATATTCACCTCTGCAGGTAGACAGTAGGATATCATGGTTATACGGAAGAATCCTGTCAGTCTGTGTTTCACACTTGCATTTCTGCAACTTAAAATGTAGGTCTTAGTGATTTGAACTTTTTTCCAATTTTTTCCAGTTTTGTATTTACAACCGTGGCAGTGGATGTCATTTTTTTGGGCGTTGTTTACAAGATGTACTTCTCCTTTGCTGCATTTACAAGACTCCGGACTTGAGCACTAACCTCAAAACCGGTTGAGTAAGAATGAAGCTTGGAGAAAGCATTCACTGCCTAGTTGAGGGAATATCATGCTGTATTTAGATTACTAGTAAACACTGAGGATCAGTAAGTAAATGATGGTCTCATTCTTTTTAGGTCTGGGTCCTATGAAAATTTACTGGCAACCACATCTAAGTCATCTCCATGTTCACCTAATTTTCAAACCCAGTCACCCAACAGGTAGGTCTGAAGAATATCTGTGGTAACTGAGTGAGTGGAGAATATACAGAGGTATCCTTTACAACCTAACCCTTTTAAAACAAGACAACACAATGCTTTGAGATCCAGACACAAGGTTACTTTGCTAGAAACAATGCACTTTACCTCATGTGCACGTTTGATATACTGGTACATTCAAAGTAGAACATGCACCCTTTGTCAAATTCTGCTTGTTTATCAAATGGAAAGGTTTTAAATGATCAAAAAGTCATTTATTTCAGGAGGTTTTGGACAAAAGCCCTTCAGCTATGTAGAAAGAACAGTAAACGGAGGGCAATAAAATAAATTTATATATATATATATATATATATATATATATATATATATATATATATATATATATATATATATATATATATATATATATACAGGGGCACCTCCAAAATTATTGGCACCCTTGATAAAGATGAGCAAAAAAGGCTGTATAAAATAAACAACACAGGTAATGAGCTATATTTTATGCGCAAATATGGGAAAAATATATTATTTTCTACTAATACATTTATTTTTATTACATAATATTTTTTTCTCAAAGATAGGTGTCAAAATTATTGGCACACCTAAAGATTCTTATAAATAAAATCAAACAAAATTAAATCGGCATTAACAGTCTACTTTTTTAAGTACATCTGTCTTAAGGAACTGTATGGTGGCCTTCCATGGCTTCCTGTTTCACTGGGGTATAAAAATGAGGTAACACGCATGTAAAATCCATTTGTCATCCATCACCATGGGGAAAGGCAAAGAACTCACAAATGAGAAGAGGCACATGGTTGTTGACCTTCATAAATCAGGCAATAGGTACAAAAAAACTAGCGAAAAACCTAAATATACCACTTACTACTATTAGGGCAATAATTAAGAAGTTCAAAACCAGTGGAACAGTGGTAAATCTGCCTCGTAGAGGATGCAAGTGCATCTTGCCCCCACGCACAGTGACGAGGATGGTCCGGGAGGCAAAGAAGAATCCAAGGGCCACAGTTGGAGAATTACAGAACTTGGTTGCATCTTGGGGTCTCCAAATCTACAATTAGGCGCCACTTCCATGCCAATAGCCTATTTGGAAGGGTTGTCAGAAAAAGCCTTTATTGAGAGCAACCAGCAAATGTAAGTGCCTGGAGTTTGCTAAATGGCACTGGCACTTGGATTGGAACCGGGTGCTGTGGTCAGAAGAGACGAAAATAGAGCTCTTTGGCCATGCACACCAGCGGTGGGTTTGGCGTCGATAGAAGGATGCGTATGCAGAAAAGAACCTCATACCTACTGTAAAATAGGGTGGTGGATCTTTGTTGTGGTGCTGTTGCTTCCACTGGTCCAGGGGCCCTTGTTAAGGTCAACGGCTTCATGAACTCTACAAGTACCAGGACATTTAAGCCAAAAACCTGGTTGCCTCTGCCAGGAGGCTGAAACTTGGCTGCAAGTGGATCTTCCAGCAAGACAATGACCCCAAGCACACCTCAAAATCAACAAAGAAATAGTTAATTGACCACAAAATCAAGTTTGCAATGGCCATCTCAGTCTCCGGACTTGAGTCCCATTGAAAACCTGTGGTTTGAATTGAAGAGGGCAGTCCATAAGCGCAGACTGAAGGATATCAAGAATATGGAAAGATTCTGTATGGAGGAATGGTCTAAGATCCCTTCCAGTGTGTTCTCCAATCTCATAAAAAATTATAGAAAAAGGCTCAGTTCCGTTATCCTTGCAAGGGGAGGGTGCCAATCGTGCTGGTTTTAAGAAAATGTAATGTCACCTCATGTCTTGGAAATGCAGACCAGAGGCATTTTTGCTGCAAAGTTGACTTACATAAGCAGTAAATGCACACATTGTGATCCTCATTGACCCACCTGCTTGTAGTATATACCTGATTCTGAGCCCTTTAATGTAAGTTTTAAGTTGTAAGAAAGTATCCATTTTAGTCTTCAGTTTTATTTTATGTTGAGGCATTATAAAAGCATCTGAAGGGCTGCATTTGTAGAATAAACAGTTACATTTAGACTTAATTTTTGCAGTTAATAAAATTAAACATCATAACACTAGAGTTAACAGATAGATGCCATTTAAAAATACTCTAAAAAAGAGGACAATAGCACTTAATGGGCTAAGAGTTTATGTCGGGACTCTGTTGTGCTGACTTGTAGAGTTTACAGCAGGTAAGGCTTATTTTAAATATTTCTAAAGCACAGTCCTACTGCTATGTAAATTGTCTGTCACCGTTGTCCAAAGTGCATTTCGATTAGTTCTGATCATGTTTTTGCTAGGCTGTCATCAGCATTAAAGCTGAATCTTACTGAGACCTCCTTTACCTTTATTCATTCATGAAGTTTTATAGTGTCCAAGTCTACACATTGTAAACTAGTGGCTATTTAGTGCCTTCTCTTTGCATCTTTAAACCTAAAATAACAATTGCCACATTGAGAAAAATAACAGATGACTGTAGCCTTAAAACATCCAGGAACTAGCTCTTGCAGTCTAACCGCCTGTGTACCTTTAAACTACAGTAGGCCGATATGATCCAGAGAGCAAAGCTAAATGGGCTTCTTCTCCATACTATGCCTGGATGTAATTAATTGCTGATAGTTCAACAATTGGATAGGCTAAAATGTGGGTTTGTGAAACCTCCATCTGGAAAACAGTTTAGTTTGAGTATTCCTATTATAACTAAGAAATGCTATTATCCAAAACGTGCATCCAAACCTTTTGGAATGCAAGCAAATAAGTCTGCGTCTCCCCTTTACAATACAATTTCTGTCTCAATGTGCTGTATTTATTACTGATGCTTGGCCATAGAAGTGAAAACAGCTTGGCAAACATGATGACTAAAGAGCATCATAATTTATTATGGATTCATGCTCAAGTTGCAAATATAGGAAGACAACTACAGCCAAAGTGTTGAACAAGAGACATTTTTCACAAACCTTCACATTTCCTAAAGGATTTGAAAAACAGTAATTGAGAAATGGTCATGTGTCCCTTTTGATCCATTTAAACACCTGCACCTCATTGAAGAAGTTGCTTCCTGGCTGTCCAGTGGCCACACATTCCTGAATAAACCATCTGCCATCTCATTGGGAACAACGTTGTTGAGCTACTGTATTATTGCTAGCTCTTAGATGACCTGTTGATCAATTAGATTACTGTAAAGCCATAAATATTTGCGAACAAAATATTCGGCGTATCGCACCCATAATACCTATTTTGCTCCAGAAAGGTTGGCATCCTGTTGCAATATACTAAATATGTATTGTTACTGAATTTTTGTATTTGTGCCAAAAATGTTTGCGGCTTTTTTTCAGATGCAAAAAATGATAATAAAAGGCTTGCAAATATTTATGGCTTTACAGTACTGAATTTAGCCTACTGTTTGAACTAAAACTATAATTTTTGGACAGCATTGTTTGAATTGTTAGAAAACATAAACAATCTTATATGGAGAAAAATATTTTATAGAGCATAGTTAAATTATTACCAATATAATTGGAGACATATTGGAGATGTATAAATTTTTTTGTTGAAAAGAAGTATCTAGCATATAAGAATGTCAAAAGGTTTATTACAGTAGATTGCAATAATAAAATGCTGAAGAAAAAAATGTCTGAAGCAACTGGCAAATCTTTAGAACGTCTTGCAGTTAGTGAAGTTAAACAGCCGCTTTCTCAGTGCAGCCTTTATACTGGAATCATTATGCCGTTGGCCAGCAGACTAGCTTTTTAATTATGCCAGCCCATCCGTGTTTACACAAGACTGTCGAGCGAGAGCTATTGAGTTTTGCAAGCTTCCTGGCTAATCCACACTGCAACTCTGTGTTGGTATGGTTTTTCAAAATGGGAGGGGTTGTGCTAAAAGCTGCCTCTGCATTCTTTCCCCTCTGAACTCTGTGGATAGGACAGACTGAAAGAATAGCAAGGAAGAGGGTGGGAACAAGGAAGAGAAGCTGATGACATCATAGCCTCTGGAAACTGGAAAGTGAACATGCTGCTTAGAAGGATGGGGCGGACTGCTTTTAACTTTGTTTCAGAGAAAAGCAAACTTTGCCTGCATTCATTCATGGCTGCTGTTTGAGCTGGAGGGGATTTTTTTAAACTAAGTTAGGGGTGAGACTCGGTGAAGAGCAATCTGGAAGGGAATAATACAAAGAGGGAACAAAAGTTTTACCCAAGCTAGGAAATGTCACCATTGTTCAGCTGGGTGGCCAAGGTAAGAAATTCTTGTTCACATCACTTCTTCATGTGAAATCAGAATTCTAATGTCTCTAATATTAATTTGTGCGTATTTAAATATCTGTCGTCCCCCCCCCCCCCTTTTTTTTTTTAAACTGGTAGTTGTTTGCAATGTGCAAGTTGCCATTGCATACATAGTTATTCATACCTTCGCTTCTGCCCAGTTGTGGCAGCAGGAGGTATTGTCAGCATGACATTTTATTGAAGTGAGATCATACTCTTTTATGATAAGGGTAAATGCCAGCCACTTTAAGGCACGTAAAAAGAAACAAGACACGTCTCATTTGGGTACAGAGTTCATGTATATTTTTCACAAGTGTAAAAGTATGTTCTACTTTTTGCAACTGAAAGTATAGTATTTTGACACACTCCTGCAAAAAGTGGATGGCTTTTGTGAAAATGGCTTTGAACTTGTTGAAGAAATTCATCGATGATTCTCTCAAAGATACCGTTTAATGCATTTTACTATTTTAATTGGTTTGGTTTTGAGATTGATAGTTACAAATAATACCTTCATTATTATTGTTATTATAAGATGGTTTAAGTCAATATGTTAAAGCCATCCACTTAAAACTCATGAGAATTGTGTAAGTACTATAAGTTAGTCTGGAATTTTAAGTAATACACCTTCATAGGTTTTTTGTAATCTTCCAAGCTGTTGCTTTATTTGCCTAGTGCTGTGAATAGGTCAGCTGTAAAAATGCAACGCAGTGGAAAGAGAGACTATAGCAGAGATTGGAACATTTGACTTTATCATTGGATTAGGTTCAGGGTTGTTACTGTAGAATCAGTTGCAAGAAACTGTGACAATGTGGGCCAATTAAATCATTAAAGTAAATCAAACTTTTATGTTACAAAACTAGTAACAAACAACTTCATTTCAATTACTGTCTCACTAACTTTGTAACTGTTGGAAGTTTCCACTCACAAAAATGTTACTAAGGGAATAAATACTGTAACTTTATTGTAAAGCGGAACATGATAGAGTGCTGATAGATTTTTCCATTATTTTATCCAAATATTTGATGGGTGATTTCTTGTTTGTAGAATAATAAAAAAAATAATTCTTAAATCTTCAAGCTAACATTGTTGGTTACAATGTCCCTACTCTGAACCAAGAGTATATAGTCAGACCTTAGAGTTATTAGTCCACCTCAACTTTGTAGGTGAACAGTTTTTAGAATTAACACACGTGGAATGCAGCCAACACCCATTTATGGTTAGAGTAACTCCCTGCATGTCCTAATACAAAAAAAAAAAAAAAAAAAAAAACATAAAATGTGCTGATGCATCACATCAAGATTTAAGACAACATTCATCTTTGTAGTTAAGAAAAACACCTATTGGTCTGCTAGTTACTGTAATGTTTTGGAAAAACATGCTGCTTCTTGTGTGTAAAAGCTTCATAAAACTGTAGCCTGGGTGCCAACTTTTGAAAGTGCAGTCCCATTGCATTCCACATTAAGAAAAAGGTTGTCTTTAGTATTATGGTGTTAATGTGACTAAAAATCACTAAAGCAGAACTTTGTCTTTTTAAGTGCTACAGATATGGAGAAGGCAGGAGCATGCAATGTAGGCACAGCTCCTTAACAGGACTGAACATGAATGACATATCTCATGTTTTACAGCTTGCAAAGTAATTCCATACATCTTCTGTCACTCTTCAGGTGAAATGATGAGGAAAGTGCAGTGCTGTCTAAAAGCAAGGCCTGCAAACTGAGGTTTCTCAGTGTAGTGCAGATATTTCATTTTAAAAAACTACACATTGAAATGGATTTGCATGGTGTGAAAAATGTGTGGCATAATTTTGTTAGCTACAATCAGTTTTTTTTAAACAAATACTCCGACCTAATAAAACATTTGCTATAATGTTGGACAGTCAGAAACCCACCTGCAAATTGTCATTCATTGTTAAAACAAACAAAAAGAATCCTCTTCCCTCTCAAAACAGAAGTAAAAGTAATGAGACTCTTCCTAAACAAAATCTCATTTTCAAATTTAAGTAAATGTCTTTGTTTTCTTGTTTTAAAATTTCATCGCTTGCAAAGTAGGGATGTCACAGGGGTCCCCGAGTGGCTCATCTGGTAAAAGCACAGCCGCGTGGTGTGAGTCAACAGCGCAAGTTCTCATCCTGCCTGTACGGAGTCGCCCGTCTTTGAATTTTCTTAAAACTGACAGGGACAGCTTCTCATATCGCTGCAGCGAACCCTGCTGGCCAGGCGCCCAGTGAGCTCAGAGCCGACACCTGCAGGGATGGTCTTTGTCATCCGGGGTGTAAAAGAGGAAGCTGGCTTGGTCGTGGAATTGCAGGACATCCACAGACCCTTCAGATCTCCTGAGCTGTGTGGGGAATTGCTGTGGTGAGGAGAAAAAATAATGGGACATTCCAAATTGGGGAGCAAAATCTGTGGTAAAATAATGGGGCACACAAAATAAAATAAATGAAAAAGTAGGGACATCACGGTGTACCAGTTTCATGGTATAGCATGGTGTGCATTGCCACAGTTTTGATACCATGATCGTTTATCCATACCACGGTTATTGAGTTTGCAGTTTACCATTATATGTAAAATTAGTTTGCAGTCCCTAATGTAATAGTGTGTCTGTCCCTAATGTCTCCTCAATCTATATTTGTTTTTATTTTTCGAAAAAAAATATTTTAAACTTTGCTCTGACGTGGAAGCTTATTGAAAATATGGCCTTTTGTATAGGATGTTTATTGTATTATGTAGTTGGAGAGAGAATAGGGGAAAATATGCTGAAAATATTAAATACGTTAAAATATGGAAGGAGTTAAAACACATCCAGCTATGTAAAGCTGTTAAAAGCTCCATGGAGTTTATTTTGAACATGACTTCTGTGTATTTCTTTAAATTGTTACTTTTTATGGTTACTGGTTGTAATAGCTGTATAATAAAAAGACACTATAACAATAGGACAATAACCTTCAGAAAATATACCATGGTTATCATAACGTCAGAATTTAATACTGTGGCATCCCTATTGCAAAGTTGTTTCATTTTATGTCGTATGCACTTTTTGATTTGCAGTTTGTCCACAGCACTGGAGAAGGGCAGGGAGATGTAATGAATAACAACTTTCACGTCTCCCATCTGCCCATTTTAAAAAGTGTGCACCGAATATGCTGCGTTTTGTTTATTGTTACAGTGACTAGGGATTTGGATTGTGACCTGACTGGCACAGTTTGTCTAGTCTAAACCTCTCTGTGTTTGTAGTACAGTAGGTGGTCATCTCTGGAATTAGGAAACTTTTTTGTGGGGATGGAGGGATTGAGGGGGGACTTCTGCTTCCAAGGTAAAGGCAGTTGGTGTCCTCATTTAGATTATCAAAATCCTCCAAACCAAGACAATGCAGGAAAAGAGATAAAGAGATGCCTGACTATTTCCTAGGTATATAAAAAAAAAAAAATAACCTGTAAAAACAATGCTGTATGGCTGTTTGTAAGAAAAATGAGCCAACAACATCTTTGCTCATTAGACTTCGAGTGGTAATGGGATAAAAATGTACCTCACATTGACTTTATTAAGATAATCATAATAACCCTCCTGTGACGGTGTGTTCTGATGGACTCCCAATCCCTAGAATTTACACGCAGTGCTTTTATAACTCACTTTTTGTGCTGCTTATTTTATGAAAAGAAACCTCCTGCTTTTATTTATTTTATTTAATATAAAAATGTAGAATGCTACTAATTTGTGCAATATGTTTGTTCATAGAAAGATATATATTAAAGGAAACTTAATCAATTCAGTAACAATCGTTTTTGACTAGAAGTCTTTCTCAACGTCTTCAGTTGTAGTTTTTACTGTGTAACCAAGTGTAGTGCATTTGTATTTGCCTGGGTACTTCAGTAGGTATAGCTGGAGCATGTCTTTGTGATTCCAACACATTCAGATCAAGGCACCTGTAGCCTGCAAACATGCGGGTACAGTATAATCAGTTAGCTGCACACTGTATAGTAACTTCTGTAATGAAATAGATCTAGCATGATATTATTTCATTTCCCAGATTAAACTGTGATGCTGCTGATATGGCAAGGGGAACTGACTCATTCATTTTGATGCTTTTCATTCCATTTTATAGAGGTTTGTCTTATGTCATAAACCAATCTGAGTTTTATTTGTATATAGGCATATATGGAGACTACACTGTTAAATACTCTCATTGCTTAACTATAAAACTTGATGGAAAGTTAATGACATATTATTAGCCCGTTACACTCAGGCCAAGGAAGGTTTTTACAATATTCCCACAAGACTGAAATGGTTGAAAGACAAACGTAAGTAACGATTACGCTAATGGATTCTGGACATATAGGGAAGGATTAAGCACTGCTGATATTGCTGTAAACTACTGGAACAATACATTCATTTAGAAGGGAAACTATAATAAGGGTGGAAGGCTCTGGCATTTGTCACCCTCAAATGTCAGACTGTAGACCCTGATAAGGAAAAGCAAGTACTATACATGTAGCAGCTCCAAACGGACTTGACACAGTGTTTTGAAATAATGGCTGAAGATTTTACTGATTAAGCAGGATGTTGAGTAGCTTGGTTTAAATTAAACTAACAAACAATTACTTCAATTTGAGTCACATACATTACCATGACAAAGTACAGTTTGGTTAATTTTGTATTGGCATGAAGTAGAGGTTTGTGTATAGTTGTGATTAGATGATGAAGTGGCATGTTAGGGTTAAATCAGTGACCTCACATCCCAGAGGAATTTGAATGTTAGTCAAGCATAATGTCTGCCAGCCAGAGCTCTAGAGACCTTTGACTATTTTAACTGTATGTAAAAGGACTGACCTAAAAGCTAATAGCAAACTACAAACCTATACTTGATAGTGGTTATATTTACGAGTAGAAGAAAGAAGCATCTGACAAAAATAAAGCCGCCACTGAGTTGTAGTTTTCTATTAGTGGGTGGGTCAAAGTTTTCATTTAATCCCAGCCACAGTCTCGATGTCATTATCTTCTTTTATTTTTAAGAGAAATGTGTAGATGTTGTGCATTTCTATAGTATGCTAAAGTTCCTTTTGAAGGAAAGTATGCAGCATATTGTGACAAGTGGCATATGTGCTACAGCAGCCCAAATCACAGAAACCTTTAACACTGGACACCACACCTGTTTCCACTCGAACAATGCATTAGAAGCTAAGTGGTCCTACCCTTCTCAAATAACGGGGGAAAAAAGCTAATTAGCCCAGCAGTTGAAGCCAGTGGGTATGGGAAGCAAAACAGAAGGTTGCAGGTTGTTTGTTATTTGTTTAAAGCACATTGTAATTAAGCTGGTTCTGGTAAAGCAAGTTTCTTAATTACATTTTAAGCAGGATACTAGAGGGTGAGGAAGCAAAAGTAACGATGCTGAAATGCCAAAATACTTGATGTACAGACTGATAAAGAAAGATTCATAACCTATTTATTTTTATTTTTATTTTACCTAAACATTATTCAAGAGTTTGGCATCTTATAAAACAGCCCCTTGGTGACCAGAGCAGCATCATGTGCACACTGAAAGCCTAATTACTGATTTGTTTTATCATTAGAGTAAGCCATAAGAAAATTTACCAACACTTTGTTTTAAGAAGAATCTGTTTATGTGGTTATTCTGCAGGTCTGTTCCTTTTCCTGTTGGCACTTCATGCATTCTTAATATACAATTAAACGTAGCCAAATGCAGCCCACACAGTTCAAGATGAGTAAGCAGTGACCCTTGCAGGCACGAATCGCTGGCCTTCTAAGGAGATCTTTCAGCACCCTTGGTTTTGAAAGAGTCCTGTATGTAATTAGCCCAAGGTAAGGTGACATGACTAAACTGCATCGCAAGTTTTAATTTAAATTTTAAAAAATAATTTGTTGTACCAACTGTCTAACCAAAGTTAAAAATTAAACTTATTAATCAATAGAGTGAATTCATAATTTATATATTGTGAAGTGCTTGGGAGAGTAATTTAAAAAACGATGGTCTTTACCCAAGTGTTGTAAATAATATTATAGTTTGATGTATATAATAGTGTAAACAATGATACAATAATGCTTCTGTTAACACCTATAACATCCAAAGCCAGCAAGTTTATAAAGGGCTTATTCTATAAAACAGGATTTCCAAATGATCTGAGCTACCACCCAGACACAGAGTTTGTAACAAGAAGTCTTTGTTTGCTGATTGTTTTAAGCTTATTAACCGTACAAATGTTTGGATCAGCTTTAGGACCCCCTGAAACAAGGCCTCTGTTAAACGTTGTGAAACTTGCTCATTCTTGAATTAGGGAGGGTGAAAACATATTCTCTATTAGCATAGCTGGAAGATTGTTTGTTTTTCTGCTGACTTTCTAGACAGGAACACACAATTTAAATATTTCAACACAGCAGGTCTGTATAAAGCATGGGCCCTTCCACTCATGATCTTTATTCTGACCCTGTTTTAAATTGTTTAATTGAACAAATTAAACCTCAATCCAGGCCCTGAAGTAGTTAAATGTATTAATTGTACCTGTTAAACCTGGAGTGGAATGGCCCTCCAGGATGTGATTGGGCACCTTTGGTATACTGGCTCCATTACATCACAGGTGGCACCAGTAAACCATATAAGATGCAAGGGCTAAGTTGTTAGTTTCAGACTATTTGGAATTGACTGAAAAAAAGGTGGATATTGCAGTTTAATAGCTTTGGATTTAATTGGATTTTTGTACCAGTAGCATGGATGACTTCTCCACAGAATGGATTTGGACTGCAGGCTATAGATTCAGAGCACTGTTTTAATTAAAGAACGTAGTTGATTTTAAAATGCAGCGGATCAGGGTCAATGTACTGTGCTTTGTATTCAAATTCTGTGGCTTTCTCTCTCTCTCTCCTTGCCCTGGAAGAACACATTGCTTCACTGTTGAGCATTCAATCCTTCCTCTATGTATTTTATCACCAAACTAAACAGCTGCACAAACCACGTTACGAGATTACCGAAGGATAAATTAATCTTCTATTTTTTTTTGCAGATGTAAATGCTTTTACTAATCCTAATCTCTTTCATAACTTCTGCGTATTTAACCGTGCTTAAGCACTGAAGGACAACTTAAGAAGTGGACAGATTCACAAGAAACAACTTACAAGTTTAAAAAAAAAAAAAAAAAAAAAAGCTTTATAACATTACGCGAAAATCTGTACAGGGGTCTCGTAACAAAACCTTTTAATATACCCCCACCCCCCCCACCCACCCCCACCCCATTTTAAAAAAAAAAAAAAAAAAAAAATGCCTGGTTTAACCTTTTAAAAAAATAAATAAGGAGACACAGACAGTTAGTCTATGATACATGAAATAGAAATTGATAATAAAGTAGTCCACAGCAATTTAATATCATAAATATCGAACTTCACTTACATCATCAATACATCTTTAAAAAAATGCTGTAAAACTTTGTGAATAGGGACTACTAGTTTTCTGTTTGTTGATTTCGTGGTTTTCAATATACAGTACAAGGTACATTCACACAATTATTTTGCAGTTTACAATGTTTTATCATGATAAGCTTTAACATAACTATGATTTCCCCTGCTTACCTGGACTTTACCATATTTTACCATGCTTTACTTTTAGCATGGTATACCATAATTACATTTTTAAAAGGTTTGGCAAAAATAATTTCATTTTGAACTATGTCACTGAACGATCAAATTAGTACAATCAACATTTTTAAGTCCTCAAGTTTAAATCAGTTTCCCCCCACAGGAAGCTTAGGGGTATTTGATGATTATAGGGCAAGACCTTTATTCTAGATGCTCTTATTTAAGCACACTGCTGATACTGCCAAGGGTGTGTGTTAATTCATTCAAGATCCAAAGTGTCTCAGAATTACTACATTATTAAACTCATTGTGCAGAATACATGATTGCATTTCAGTCGGGTATATAATATATTATATATATATATATCTATATATATATTATATAATATATATATATATATATATATATATATACACAGCCTTTCATAAATCAAGGTTGCATGAGATGTTCCAGAAATATTTAATATGAAAGAAAATAACAGGAAGTGGTAGAAACGGGTGGAAATGTCAGCTGTATTAGTCATCTGGACATCCTTTTTCATCTAAAGTCATTTTGAACATACTATAGATATGACCCCCTGCCCCAGGTGCTGCTGTGGCAACCTTAATATTCTGTATACATCAATAAACCATAAAACATGAAAAAGATGTTAAAAATAACACTAGTTATTGCCTTTGAAACATGTGATTGACACTTTTAAATGTAATATAATACAGTACAATATTACATTAAAAAAAAAAAATACAAAAAGCTGCAATCAACATAAACAGTTATTCAACTTTGAGGAAAATGCTCTCCTTTATTGGTGAAAAGTTCTGCCTGGAAGTCAAATATCACTTCTGTTGAGTTGTAGTTTATGTGTTTTTAAGCAGGCAGGGGGTGGCTGTCAGGGGGGAGGCCAAACTATGTTGTATATTTAATACAGTACTGATATTAAAGAGTAAGCAGCTTTAAATGTCATGCCAGTTGCTTGTTTGTATGCCTTTACCTGGCTTTGAGATGGAGTTTGCGGTTGGCAGAGTTTACAAGTCACAGAACCCAGATTGCAAACACCAGAAAACTGTGAGGTAATTTCTATAAAGAAATTCAAATGGCATTTGAAACAAGCTTCTCCTTTAGCATCTGTGATGTTTCAGTCTAAGCTACACTCAATACCCCTACAGACAACAAGATTTAAAAGCTGGCAGCAAAAAACAAGAATACCAGGGGGAGTAAAATTCAAACATTCAGGCTTTCATTTGAAAAAATGCAATTTATCACTGTTCTTTATCATTGTTTCTGGGAAAGGGTCAGGTATTACAGTAATATTATCTCAGCAACACAGTATCTGGGCACCAGTGTTGTCTGGTTGTTAAATTTCTACTGCATTTGACAATAATATTTATATGACAACTATAACAGTTTACTTTTTCAAATGTCTGAAAGAACTAAGTTTGCAGGTGCTATTGATACACCTTGAAGATAGCTCATAAAACCTCAAACCCATAAAAAAGGCTCCGAAATGGCAGTGTAGCACACAGCACTTTCCGTTACATAAGCATGCAGGCTTTGTATTCAACAGATATATCCTTACAGAAAAGTTGAAAAATACCACTTCGGTAACATTGATATTGTCATAATATGCAATATTACTGTGGTACCATACTACCAATGGTCCGTCATTCCCATGTAGCTGCCCTTGTGCTATCGTTGCCCCCAGACATTGCAGCGTTCCAGTTGTATAGTGTCCGGGTGAAGCACTAACAATATTGGATAAAGATGAGTCTGAATGAAGGAATCATAGAAGCTGAAGAAATGTGGCTCATTAAACTGAGAAGGCAGGGCAACTTCTGGAAAAACAGAAGCCAAACCAAGCAACATATCAAACTGTGCTGACATTAATGGGGTATAGCAGTAGTAAAGAAGTGCAGAAGAAAAACAACATGCAGATTTGGAGCAGATTCGGAGCAGATCGCTGGGATGCAGTTCTATAGTCCAAGAGCTATAAACTGCAGCTCCACTCTACTCAGCTGCAGCACTCCTCAGCAACAACAACATATTGCATGGGAATTCTTTCCACATGTCCTGACAAATAGGATAATTTGCTGGAGGGGCGAATTTGCTTGTTTTTCTACATTAATTTAGAACAAGCAGATACTTCAAATGTATAATCTGTAATGCTTTTACTACCATTCTGTTTTAATGCCCTTTAACTGTGGTGGTGAAAGTGTGTGCATGCATAAACAACCTATTCACACTACCTGATCTCATTAGGCATTAGACAGGACTCAGTACAATGCTGCATTAAAACAAAACAGTATTGCAAGGAGACCCCATGGTGCTGCCACAAAGTTACCATTACACATTGTCTACAAAATAGTAACTTCTATGTCACCAAGAAAAAACGAAATGTTTACCACAGAGTTTTTTTTTTTTTTTTAAAGAACTACAGTACCAGTACTTTTACAGTGGAAAAATACCAAAAATATGGAAGGCATAAAATGAAAATGCTCATTATAATAAATGTGCATTACAAAAAGTAACAATAATACTAAAACATTTTTGAAAGCCATCTTTATGCACCCATAGTTGTGGTCTGTGAAAAATATCCAGGGAAAGGGATGGGTTAGGTTGCTTACTGTCTTTTACTTCAGTAACACATTGAATACTTGTCTATTACAGCCTTTGCTAGTTGGAAAACGATTAAGGGACAATCAGCTTTACTGGCATTCAAAACTTTTTATGACTTTGTACATTATAATCATAAGCAGAAAATGGGATAATCCCATATTATCGTTTAGTTGTGTAAATCATTATACACAAAGTACATTTCGTTAATAAATATCCAAATGCATAACGAAATGGCAACCTGTTTACAAACCTTTGCGTTCATATAGGTTAACTTGTGACTCAAGGAAGCAGAAGACGCCTTATCTCATATATATATATATATATATATATATATATATATATATATATATATATATATCTATATATCTACACACACACACGCACACAACACATAAACGTGGGGTAAAGACAGAAATGTTTAGTATAACACATTTCGCCAGCTGTAAACAATACTTCCTAAAAACAATGAAAGCTGTCTGACAAGTTCTTAACAACATGTTTCAATCTATGTATTTACAGATTGGCGGTAAATGGCCCATAATTGACCATAACATTATTAGAGGGGCACTGATGTCAATGTGGTTAAACGTAATCTTACCCGAAACAAAATATTCTCTAGGAAAGCGCGCCTTGCAGGATCTGACCCACTTTTTTTTTTTTTTAAGTGAAGATTAGCTAGGGTCAAAAGTGAGTTTATTGTAGGTTTTTTTTTTTTTTTTTTTTTTTTTAAAGCACAATACTAGTTTTCCTCAAGTTTCAACGGTTAGACAATGAGTTACGAGAGTGTTGTCACAATGAGTTACGAGAGTGTGAGGAGGAACCTTTCCGATGCACACAAAACCTTGCAAATGTTTAGATCCCGTCAAATAATTTGTGAAGGCAGTGTCATGAAGGCAAGACTGCAGAAACTTACTTTTCTGAAACGAGACAGCGGGAATGAGAGGCAACATACTGGTAACGTAAGTTTTTATTTATTTATTTATTTATTTATTTTTTATTTATTTATTTTTTATGTACACTTTATTGCTGAGTTAATTGTGTTATTAATTGCAACGTAATTGCATTACCATATTTACATTACACGTTTCAGAGTTTAAAACAGACATGGAATTTGGAAAAAATAAATACAAAATAGATCGAACTAAATTGGTGTTAATTGCAACTCGCTACTCTTATTAGTAATAAGAGTTACATAGTGACAAAAAGCTTACAAGGGAAGGAATTCAATTTGAGTCCCCTGTTCAAGCACATAACTATCAACAAGGTAAACAATGCTGTAAACCAAAATTTGGTTAAAGTCACGTGTGATATGACTACAGTCTTCTCTTACACTCCGACCACAGAGAGGCATTATTAGTTAGAAGAGCCTTAAAACAATACCAACTTCAAACTTGAGCGATGAATAGCCGTATCGGTCCTTTGACCGCATTTTTGTCTATTCTCATACAGTATATGTCCTTGGTGACACTGGCCTCATCATTTTTACAGAGCTGTTGGAGGAGTGGTAACCAAGGATTTAAATTCCCAGGCTGTTTTATCTCTCTTTTTGAACTACACACACACACACACACACACACACACACACACACACACACACACACACACAGACATATATATATATATATATATATATATATATATATATATATATATATATATATATATATATATATATATATATATATATTTTTTTTTTTTTTTTTTTTTTTTTTCTCAACTCAAGTGAAGAACATTCTCAGCACAGTGGAAGCAGTAAACATGTTATACAGTATTCTCCATCTGGTCATTTAATATTCTAAAGTAGTAAGTTCAGCGATTGGCCAAATCTCTAGGTGTAACTTGTTTTATTGTTGTATTGCTATTATATTTATTTACTAATTAGGTCTTTATTTGAAATGCTTGGCACTGTTGATGCATCTATGTTATCCCTGTTGAGCACAACGTGAATAAACTAAACTGAACTGCTAGTTTCATGCCTTGTTCCTGGCATAGTTCACAAGAATGCATATTTGGTTTTTGTTCTTGGTATTTCTGTTCTTCCTACAGTTTTGCATACTGTACTTCAACAGAAATACACTTGCACTGTTGAAATTAATTAGTTTCATAATCTTGGTATACAGAGAGTCAAATTAAATGACCAAAAGTGGTAAATATATGGCCACTGAGAAAAACTGTTCTGGTCAATACTTCTGTTTGGTTAGGGCATTGTTTTTCTGTGGCTGCGGAGTGTTTTTCTAACTCCTGCAGACTTACCTCCATCACCTGAAAACAAGGAGAAATAGGCATTAAATCCTGACAACGCTGTGAGATCATGATTGTCGAAACAATTGCTATCATTGTGACTCCTATTTACGATATAACAGCTAACAGTACAAAGCGTTTTTGCATGTTCATGCTAAAGTACAGTGTGCACACAAGTGCAGTAAAGTGGACTTTAATAAGCAGCAACAAAGTAATGTATTCTGCTGACAGTGCACTTTCCTTGGTGTTACAAACAGTAACTTTTGAGTAGGCCTATATTTCTTATTTATTCCATAGCAATAAACAATAAACCACAAGATACAATCGCTGTGCCGTCATTGCCGTAAACATTTTACTTTATTCTGATAGTGATGGTGTATTTATCTCACTGTCTTCCAAAAAAGCTTATGGAAGTCCAAATATACAGTTACAAAGTAAAAGCTACATTTATATTTAATTATTGCTGCTGTTGTTGTTAATATATATTTTTTTTAACATCGTCAAGTGTTTGTGAAAATAAAATGTTTATAGGTAAGTAACAGCCCTGTGTAACAATTACAGCACAGATGTGCAGATTTCTAGTACAGCATGTGCTTCAGTGGCACAGTGTTCTGAAAGGGATTGTTTTTTCATAGAGCTAAAAATGGGTATGGTAATTTGTTTTCTTTTTAATTTTTAGATTTTTGTATTTGTTTTAGTGCTAGAAGTTAAAGCCGTATGATTATTATTATTATTATTATTATTATTATTATTATTATTATTATTATTATTATTATAACTTTAGAATTTGGTGCTCTATCACTATTAGAACACATTTATTTTCGAAAAAAAAAAGGTATTTAAATGATGGATATTGACAAGATGTTTTTTTTTTTTTTTAATGACTTAATCATCTAATTAGTGAGCGAGTTGATTGGACACTGGCTATGGAGTGATTTCAGCTGTTGAATTGCAAGCTTGAATAAAAACAAAAAAGAAAATCACAGAAAAAAACAATATGCCACGTCCCTAAAATCGGCTTTGGACTAGGGCAGTGTACTGTGGCTCGCCATCTTGGGTGCTCACAGCCAGCAATTTCAAACCTGGCGAGATGGTATAACCAGACACACTCTGTCAATGACAGGCCACAAACTGGGAGACCAAGAGTCACAACACCTGCCCAAGAGTAACAGATCATTTTGCAGCATCTTCGTGATGTCAATTGTTAATCAGCACAATAAAAAGTCACTGCACCTGCTCTAAAACAGTTTGTCATTTTTCGATCACATCTAATGAATTTTATCTCCAAATATGTGACAAGTCTCTCTCTCTCTCTCTCTCTCTCTCTCTCTCTCTCTCTCTCTATATATATATATATAATATATATATATATATATATATATATATATATATATATATATATATACAGTGCCTATAGAAAGTCTACACCCCCTTGAAAGTTTTTCACATTTTGTTGTGTCAGTGCCTCAGAGTTTCATGCATTTAAATGAGGATTCTTTCCCACTTATCTACACACCATACTCCACACTGTTAAGGGGGAAAAGTTTTCATTGAGAAAAAAATTATATATTAAAAATACAAAACTGAAAGATCATAATTGGATAAGTCTCCACCCCCCTGAGTTAATACTTGGTGGAAGCACCTTTGGCAGCAATTACAGCTGTGAGTCTGTTGGGATAGGTCTCTACCAACTTTGCACACCTAGATTTGGCAATATTTGACCATTCTTCTTTACAAAACTGTTCAAGCTCTGTCACATTCCTTGGGGAGTGTTGATGGACAGCAATCTTCAAGTCATGCTACAAATTTTCATTGGATTTAGGTCGGGGCTCTGACTGGGCCACTCAAGGACATTTACCTTTTTGTTCCTTAGCCACTCCAGTGTAGCTTTGGCTGTGTGCTTTGGGTCGTTGTCATGCTGAAAGGTGAACTTCTGTCCCAGTTTCAGCTTTCTTGCAGAGGGCAGCAGGTTTTCCTCAAGGACTTCTCTGTACTTTGCTCCATTAATTTTCCCTTCTATCCTGACAAGTGCCCCAGTCCCTGCCGATGAGAAACATCCCCATAACATGATGCTGCCACCACCATGCTTCACAGTAGGGATGGTGTTCTTTGGGTGATGCGCTGTGTTTGGTTTGCACCAAAAATAACGCTTTGCATTTAGGCCAAAAAGTTCCATTTTAGTTTCGTCAGACCACAAAACTTTTTGCCACATGGCTACAGAATCTGCTGAGTGTTTTTTTTTTTTTTTTTTTTTTTTTTTTTTGCATACTTCAAACAGGGATCAAGGTGGGCTTTCTTGAAGTAAAATACAGGCCAGATTTGTAGAGTGCTTGGGATATTGTTGTCACATGCACACTTTGACCAGTCTTGGCCATAAAAGTCTGTAGCTCTTGCAAAGTTGCCGTTGTTTAGAGGGACTGCCTGATCTAGGCGGGGTCTTGGTGGTGCCATACACCTTCCACTTCTTAATAATCATCTTGACCGTGCTCCAAGGGATATTCAAGGCCTTTGATATTTTTTTTATACCCATCCCCTGATCTCTGCCTTTCAACAACTTTGTCCCTGAGTTTTTTAGAATGCTCCTTGGTGCTCATGGTTGAGTCCATGCTTTGAAATGCGCTACCCAGCAGCTGGAACCTACAGGAACTGCTGAATTTATCCTGAAATCATGTGAATCACTACAATTTAGTGCATCTTGTCCCCACGCACAGTGAGGAAGATGGTGCAGGAGGCAAAGAAGAATCCTAGGACCACAGTTGGAGAATTACAGAACTTGGTTGCATCTTAAGAAAGAACATAAGAAAGTTTACAAACGAGAGGAGGCCATTCGGCCCATCTTGGGGTCACCAAGTCTCCAAATCTACAATTAGACACCACCTCCATGCCAATAGCCTATTTGGAAGAGTTGCCAGAAAAAAGCCTTTATTGAGAGCAACCAACAAATGTAAGCACCTGGAGTTTGCTAAACGGCATTGGCACTTGGATTGGAACCGGGTGCTGTGGTCAGAAGAGACGAAAATAGAGCTCTTTGGCCATGCACACCAGCGGTGGGTTTGGCGTCGATAGAAGGATGCGTATGCAGAAAAGAACCTCATACCTACTGTAAAATAGGGTGGTGGATCTTTGTTGTGGTGCTGTTGCTTCCACTGGTCCAGGGGCCCTTGTTAAGGTCAACGGCTTCATGAACTCTACAAGTACCAGGACATTTAAGCCAAAAACCTGGTTGCCTCTGCCAGGAGGCTGAAACTTGGCTGCAAGTGGATCTTCCAGCAAGACAATGACCCCAAGCACACATCAAAATCCACAAAGAAATGGTTAATTGACCACAAAATCAAGTTTGCAATGGCCATCTCAGTCTCCGGACTTGAGTCCCATTGAAAACCTGTGGTTTGAATTGAAGAGGGCAGTCCATAAGCGCAGACTGAAGGATATCAAGAATATGGAAAGATTCTGTATGGAGGAATGGTCTAAGATCCCTTCCAGTGTGTTCTCCAATCTCATAAAAAATTATAGAAAAAGAGCTCAGTGCCATTATCCTTGCAAGGGGAGGGTGCACAAAGTACTGAAAACAAGGGTGCCAATAATTGTGACACTTAATTTTTTTGGAAATAAATTTATAATTTGAGAAATGTGTAATTTTGGTTGATTCCCTTGAATCATTAATAAAGTACAATATAGTCCACATGTTGGAAAATTACAATATAGCTCATTACCTGTGTTTATTTTATACAGCCTTTTTTGCTCATCTTTATCAAGGGTGCCAATAATTTTGGAGATATATATACACACACACGTTATACCTTCCAAATATATATTTGTCTCATTAGAAATTGTACAGTGGTGTTTTTGAAATGGCAGTATACAAAAGATTATTATTATTAGTTATTTTATTTTTTAAATTATGTATATTTTTTTAAGCTATATTATACAAGGTATGTGACCCAAGGCTTCTAAATTATACACGTTTTGCACAGTGTACTTCCATACATTACTGTTGTTGTTTTAATAGATGCTAAATCAGGGATGGGAAATTGGCCGTACCTCACCAGGTATTTGTTCCAACTATAATCTCCATCCAGGTTTCAAAATAGTTAACTTCTTCATCATACCCATTAAACCATAGTGAGGACCGTTGACCCTCCAGGACCGTTGCCCATGACTAACTAAAATCCTATGGATTTTTTTTCCTGCCCCTGCAGGTCTATCAGTGGAAAGAAACTATGTTCTAGCTGTGCCCAGCCCCTTGGAAAAGGAGCTGCCATGATCATAGAGACACTTGGCCTCTACTTTCACATTCAGTGCTTCAAGGTTGTTTTTGTTTTGTTTTGTTTGTTTGTTAAAATGCAAAGAAGAGCTGAATTAGTAGAACTGTGCAGCTTGTGCTGATCGTTATGTAGGCTATAACGGGCTTGCTGACACTAACAAATGGAACATATTGCAGAAGTGTAGCCCATATTATTGTAAATACTTGTGTGCTCAAGTGAAGACTGTATTACTAATGAGAGTGTTATCAAAGCGAATATAAAGGACTGTTTACTTGTAAAATCCATTGTTGGGGAAAACTTAACCTTGAATTATTCTTGGTTATCTGTTAGTCATCATCCCAAAGATCAAATCAGGAGGCTTTGTTTAATAGTCAGGTTCAAATGTACAAAAAGCTTACCACCCCCGGTTATCTTATTGGCATCGTTCATTGAAGCTGTATCATTTGTGGCAATTGGTTTTGACCAGGGACCACACAATATTTCAGAAACCGTGACTACATACTTCTTGGTCTACCACTTTAAAGCATTATTCATGTCCACCTATCTATTTGACTTTATCTTTACAAACCATTCTGTCAGAGGGACTGCTCCCCTTACATTCCAAGATGCTTTACTAAAAAAAAAAAAAATTTGAGGTTAATTCTGCAATTTCTCTTCAATAGTGTGGAATCTGTAATGGACAACTGGGAGACACACCCACAGGGACAGATGTCAGGATTCGCAATGGTATTCTCAACTGTACTGAGTGTTACATCAGATCCCGAAGTGAGTATTGCTCTGCTGAGTATTGTACTACTCTACTGTCTAGGACAGTTAATAGCTTTTATGTGGCTTTAAGACAATTAAAGGGCAGCTTCAGGAACTGATAATCATACCCTGTAATATATATATATATATATATATATATATATATATATATATATATATATATATATATATATATATATATATATATACACAAAATATCTGAAATATTGTATGATATTCGGGGGCAAATTGTCAGACTTGATATGGCTAATCACAGACTGTACTCCTTCAGATTGTACAGAAATCCCTATGATGCTGATTACATGCACTGTATTTTTATTTTTTTTAAATAGCTGCTGGTCAGCCCACAACATTGTGACACCAGCTTGAAATCAGTTGACAGTAAGTGTGACTAAGAAGACTTCTCATGTTGACAGCTACTTACCAGACAATCGCCTGCAATAACACCCACCCATGGACCTTTCCTTGTGGAAATACTAATCACGTTTAATAACCTGTGTTAGTATTTTCTGACAGCTAATACCAGACCTGCAAGCTAGATTTAAATCATGACAACCATAATGTTTCACTTTATTTGTAGAGAAAATATGTGGTTGAGAAATTCACAAGCGTGGATGAATATTCTCTGTTAAAATCAACATATTTATCTAGTGTTCCGTGACTTGTAAGTAATGGTTCCCTGGCTTGTAACAGTTTCATGTTCTATATAAGATAATATTGGAACTTGAAGATGCAATAATTATATCCCTTGTCTATTATATTTAAGAAGTAAAGCATAATCTTAAATGCGTGGGTTTTAATTAAGCAAAGTAAAAGTAATTAAATTCTTGTTGAATGTATTAATCCAACTAGAATAAGTATTTCACATTTTATGAAAATACTGGGGAAAAGTGTGTGATATGGGGTTATGTTTTGTTTTCACCTTGAAATTTGGGAGTTTTGGTGAATAAAAGAAACACAATAATAATGCTAGTTGATTAATTATTATGCCTTTTAGTTCATCACTGCCATTCAGAAAACCATTGTGACACACTCCAATCATGTGTGGTTAGCAAACCCGCAATGTCTTGTTTATGAGGATTAAGTTAGAATTGGTCAAGCATCTGCAGTGTCAATACTGCAACTTTTTGATATGAAGTGTGGCAAACATAAGTGTAAAGGCAGTTTAAATGTTTTCCTCTAATGTAAAAAATGTATAATACATTGGAAAAATAAAATAAAAATACAGCTGTTTTGGTTTGGAAAGTTAACAACTGGCCTTTTTAAATGTAAATTTGTATTGCTGCTGAAATTCCTAATTTCAGTTAATTAACTAAATATTATATTTCATTTTCAAAATATAGTATTTAAGATTGTTTCAATTGGAGCACTTACTTTGGCCTCTGGTTATAGTCTCCAGATTATTTTGGATGGCACCTGTTTTGAACCAGGTTAAGTATTTAATCTGCCTTGAAATGTAATAAAGCTCAGTTATTTCATAATAAATAATAATAATAATAATAATAATAATAATAATAATAATAATAATAATAAAAGCATTTTTATTTTTATCAGCACACAAATATACATCCATGGTTATTTTAAGTGTCAAAGCTGGTAAATATGTTTTTTCTTTTATCTAAGCAATAGGTGTCTAAGTTGTCAATTTATTTAAACAGTAGGGAGAGGATTTGCATGCTAGCAGAGTGTTCATTCAGAAATATGTTGCAATGTTTACTGTATGTATGTGTTTGTTTGTTTGTTTGTTTGTTTCCGAACTATTGTTGTATTTTTCTTGTACATTTGTTAGAAAGTCATCCTGGAGACTTCATTGCATTAAACCTGTGCCTTAGAAAAGCAAGCGGTTGCACACAGTGGAATGTTGTGTCTCTGGAGTAAATCCAAAGACTTCAAGTCAAGCAAATAACTCAGCAAAGCTGCAGTCTAGAAGGAAATCGGAACAGTTTAAAATTTACAGCAAAAAATATATATATATAATTTTGCAAATGTAATGTCCAACGTTCTTCTGACTGTTCTATATGTTACAAGGTTGTCATACTACAATACATTATTGCACCCAACATGTGACATACGACTTTTGAAACACAAATGTTTATAACAAAATAAATTCTTACATTGTATATAATAACACATCCTGTATTTGTTTCATTACCCCCAATTTTTATGCTTATGATTGTTTACGTGATATTCATATAAACCATGTTTATAAACATACTAAGTATATATATATATATATCTATATATATTATATATATATAGATATATATATTATATTATATGTATATTAAACCTGAAGCACAGCTTTACCAGCATTGGAGGCATTTACAACACTATGTAACACAATTTTTGTTCCTGGGTAGTAAGTGTTATTTCCTAATTGCTTATGCCTCAAAAGTATAGAAAATGGCTATTATTCCCCACAAACTTTGCTTTTGTGACCAGGACAGGTAAATTTCAAAATATCACTATTTCCAATGGGAAAATGGGAAAATGTGTGTCTTTTCGTTCACATAAAGTCAGTAAAAAACAACATATGAATCCAGATTAACATGTATTTATACTAAAGTAATACAAAAGATTTAGAAGTGAGTAGTTTTTCGAGATTTACGATTATACTGTAAATACAGTATAATCGTAAATCTCGAAAAACTACTCACTTCTAAATCTTTTGTAGTCATTTTTGTATTACTTTAGTATAAATAGTTGTTAATTTGGATTCATATGTTGTTTTTTACTGACTTTGTGAACGAAAAGACACACATTTGCCCATTTTCCCATTGGAAATAGGTACATTTCAAAATATCACTGTCCTGGTCACAAAAGCAAAGTTTGTGGGGAATAATAGCCATTTTCTATACTTTTGAGGCATAAGCAATTAGGAAATAACACTTACTACCTAGGAACAAAAAAAATAATAATTTGTTACATGGTGTAATAAACCACAATCCATGCAATATATTCACCAGCATAGTACAGTGAAGCATGTAGCTGCCAATATAGAGTCTGTGCTTCACTGAGGTTATTCTGTTAAGGCTATGTTCAGTCAAGATATATACATCTCTGTTTGGATTATGCTAAGTTTAGCAGAAGCAACATTAAAATGTATTGGTTATTTTAAGCATCATTTCTTTATATTTTCTGTAGCTTGCAGTAAGATTGCTTTCAATTTCTAGGGTCTATCTATCCAGCTACCCACTCATGTTTGTTTTCCTCTTCAAATACGCAGTATTGTAAGATTTAGTATGTGTATTGCTAGATTTATTTAGAATAAAGTTATGAAGGACCTGGTATACTATGGAGTAATATTGTACTGGGGGGGAGGGGCTAATGTTCAAAACAATAATGATTCTTGTGTTCAAGTTCTATATTTATTGTGATATTCCTCTAAAAAACATAGATGTAAAAAAAAATGTTTGAATGCAATGGCTTTTATAGCAAATGTATGTTTATAAATAAAATGTTTAAAATTGGCAGCAGTTTTGTCTTCTGGGCATTAATACAGTTCACGACTTGCATTTTATGTTTTGATTAATACATTGTTAGTTGCATGTATCCATCTTTTTTATAATAGATCAGAACTGTAGTAAATTACTTTATTTCTTCTTTGTTAATATAGTGACAAAAAAGGCAATGATACAAATATTCTTGTAATATTATTTGGGGGTTTCAGGCTTGGGGGGAATTACAGCATTACTGTGGACAGTTGTTAGATTTTATCCTGTTCGCCAATAGCTCCTAAAAAAAATGTCTCCTTGCCACCAATGGTCAGTTGAAAGAGTAATACTTGGAGCAGAAACATCAGGCTCACAATGCCAAGCATTCATCAAGGCATATGGTTCAGCTAGCCCTGCCCTAACCCAGCATTTGAAGCAGGTTTTGGTAACAGACATGTTGTGTTATTAAACGGCAAGTAACATGAAACAAGATTGGGTGCTCATTGTCCTTAGAGATGTCTAAGAGTAGAACAAGCATTGGCCATAGTATAATGAGGAATCAGTAATTAAAAATAGGTTCAAACTAAACTTGAGGATTAGAGACACTATTTTAGTTATTAATATGAAGTAGCTGCAATGTAACATATACTGCAGTGCTCTGTTAAACACAAACTTTTTAATGTGTTCTTAAATGTGTAACCATACTTGAAGCCCAACGTTAAACTTAACAAGCTGTTCACAGTGGTATCCTACTTGATGTTGCGTTCTAATGCTTCCTTTCCCTTGTACACAACAGTCCTGCTTGTGCAGATGTACTTTACTGCTATTACACTAGTTAACACATTCAGACAAAGAACCATGTGTACTCCAAGGTACTGATGTCTGTGCTTGAAAAGATGTCCTGTCTGGCATCATATTAACCTTTCTGTAGGCGCAATAGCAACAGCTATCTGCAAAGGTACTTTGCTTTTAATACAATCTATGCACAAATATGCCTCGCCGATTTCACAACAGTATTTGGATATTTTAGGAACTGGAGTCTTCCAAGGCCAGGAAAAGGGCACTTGGAGGATATTTGGTGTTTTAATTGAAACTGTTGAACAGGTGTTTAGAAAAACATTAACACTGTATAATATAATAATATACAGTACTATTTGTGTCCAGAATCAATGGACCCCAGCAAGGCCAATCAAGTAATCATTTACTGGGACTTAGAAACAACACACATGAACACTAGTAGACAATGCTTGCAGCATATAACCCTCTATTGGTACACCCCATAAAAATGCAACATATTTATTAAAATATTAACATGTATTTTTAAACGTACATTGTACGTTTACGACGTGCCTGAATATGCTTCCACAAAGTGCTCTTCAAGGGCACATACCTGTTCACTTGCCATTTCACACATTTCAAATCAACATCATGTACAGCTGATTTATTTATTTATTTATTTATTTTTAATTTTCTTTTTTTTTTTTTTTTTTCTTGCTGTAAGATCTGTGGATGTGAAAGGTTGTTCACCGTCATTACGAGGAGGCTGAGCACATGCTATGTCTGCTGGGTCATATGTGCCTGTGAGGAAGGGCTGATGCCTTCATTCTCACTGCCATCACATTTATTAGAATCTGTAATTAAATAAACTGGACATTACTTTTAAGGCTGGAGAAAATACACATATGATAAGTAATACTAATAATATTAATTACTACTAATAATAAAGTGTTAGAAGAAACTGACTATTCACTATCTCTATGCATCTATGTTTCATCATCACAGCTATTTTCCTCACTTTCCTGATCGTTACTATTAGGAGGAATACAGGCAGTTTGTTTCTTGTTTACGTCCATAAAACATAGAGGGTTTTATATCAGCCACCCTATGTGCTACCTACAAAGATCAGATGGATTATTCATTTATATTAGATATTGTAAACCTTACAAGGGTATGTTTACACATATCTACTCAAATCTAAACAACATTGTGGCTCTAGGATTTTATAAGTTTGTTATTTTATTTATTTATTTATTTTTTAAAAAGCTTACCTTTCAGATTTACACTCCACAACAGGATGTCAAGCTGTTTCGTTGTTTCAAGAAGAACCGGAGGTTCACAGCGCCATCTGCTGGATTGGTCTAACCTTTCATGTAATATATATATATTACAACATGCATTGTCCTGTTGTATCTTACTGACTATTTAAGCGTTTAAAAACAATAGTTTTTAATGTGTATAACATACACCATACCATAGAGGGATAAGACAAGCCTATGCTTGATCAAGTTTACATTTGCTTGCATGCACTTTCAAATGCACTCGGACTGAGCTGAGTAATAAAACACCTCTCATTCTACTCCGTTAGGGTAGCCTGACTATTAAACCACTGGGATTCAGTCATCCCTTACACATTTCAGACTTGTTTACACTTAAACAATTCCAGCCTTGACACAATAAATTAAGAACCTTTACGCAATTTGAATTTTGACATCCTGAGCCTTGTTGCTTGTTTTTGAAGTATCGAGCTCTATTCAAAAAAACTATAAGGCTGTTGCTGTTTATAAACTTTCTGTTATTATAATCAATGCTTTGAAAAGGAGAATAGGCTAATAAACCCACTCTTAAACTGTTGAAAAAATGCATGCATTTGTTTATATAGTAATCAAAATTGGGGGAAAAGGGTTGTTAAAGGTTTGTAAATAAGGCCTATAGTATGTAAACTGGTTTAATTAATTTAGTCATTTATCCTCTACTGTTTATCATTTTGTTTTTGCAAATAGGAGTGAGCAGCCTTTTGACTGCTTCCAACAGTAATCAATGTGAACATAATATTTAAATGTTACATCTTTCTAGTAAGGATATCTCTGTAGAAATAGGGTTATACTATCCTTGTATTGTTATGTTTTGTCTAAATGAGAGCACACTTGTGTGGGAGTGGCACAGAAAAGAAAGCAATCTTTCCTCACACTGGTTTTCATTTTGCTTTCTTTGATTATTTAATAATGAATAACCTGCAGTTCTTTGAGTGCCTTTAATACAGTAATATTAGTTTGTTTGTTGTTTTTTCTAAAAGTAATTAGAATCCACTGCCATAAGACTCCCATAAAGAAACTACAATATTTTTAGTGCACAAACTTCTCACTTGACTCAACACTGCCGACTGCTGGCAATAAAAGAAATATACCACTGGGTTGTGTATTTAAAATATATCCTAATTAAATCCCACATTAAAGTAGGAAGAACCTGAAGAGGTTTAATATATATATTTACTGTGCCGAGAAAAGGTTTCTGAACACCAAAGATAATTATGGAATTTTCATAGTTCTACCATGATAGCCGCCTTGAATCAAAACCAATATTTTCTTAAATATCCATTAGGGTTTATAATAACCAATTCCATGTCTTTTGAAACAACATTATGTATGAATTAGACAAACAATGAGTAGTTAAGATTCAGGGTATGTGAAAAAGTAAGTGAACCCCTGGTTTTATCAGATCAATTAAGGGGATAATTAAAATCAGCTGTTTAAATAATTAGGTAGATCTTCAGGGGTGAGTTTGGGAGGCCACACCCTATATAAAGATCAGAAACTTTGAGAGTTTGGTCTTCACCATACAGGTGTGTGGAAACATGCTCCTGCCATGATCAAAAGAAATCTCTATGGACCTTAGAAAAACAGTTATTGATGCTCATCAGTCTAGAAAGGGTTATAAAACTATTTCTAAGGATTTGGGGCTCCCCCAATCCACTGTCAGACAGATAGTCTGCGAATGGAGAAAGTTCAAGACCACAGTCACTCTACCCAGGAGGGGTCGTCCTACAAAAATCTCTTAAAGAACAAACCGGAAAATCATCAAGGCAGTCACAAAGAACCCCAGAGTAACATCCAGGGATCTGCAGGCCACTCTCGCCTTGGCTAATGTGAGTGTTCATGACTCAACTATCAGAAAAAGACTCAACAAGAATGGTGTTCATAGAAGGATAGCCAGGAGGAAACCACTGCTCTCTAAAAAGAACATAGCTGTCCGTCTGAAGTATAGATGATCCACAAGTTCCATTACAAGACTGTTCTCACTTTGTAGAAATCTTGACTCAACCGAGAAAGGGTTGTACATAGAAACCAAACCACTTTGGTGTCAACAACACAAGAACCTCATCCCAACTGTCAAGCATGGTGGTGGGAGTGTGATGGTTTGGGGCTGCTTTGCTGCCTCAGGACCTGGATGGCTTGCGATCATTGACACAACCATGAATTCTGGATTGTATCAGAAGATTCTAGAGCAGAATGTCAGGACATCCGTCTGTGAGCTGAAGCTGAACCGAAAGTGGGTCATGCAGCAAGACAATGATCCCAAACATACAAGCAGATCTACAGAAGAAGAAATTCAGAAGAACCTCATCCCAACTGTCAAGCATGTTGTGGTGGGACCTGTGCAAGGTTTGGGGCTGCTTTGCTGCCTCAGTTGAAGCTGGATAAGGAGGAATGCCATCATTCCTCAAAACCATGAATGACTGGATTGTAGGAAACGCTTCTAGAGTCAGAATGTCAAGGGGGTGCCACCATTACTGAATCTAAAAGTTCACATACTTTTTCACACATGGATATTGAATGTTGAAAAATATCATGTTTTTGTCTCATTTGTTTAATCAGGTTATCTTTATATATTATTAGGACTTAGATTAAGATCTAATAACAGTTTTAGGTTTGAAATATATGAAATATGTAAAAATCCTATATATATATACTATATATCTTTATTATATATATATATATATATTATATGTGTGGGTGTGTGTGTAATGTTGCCAAGGTTCTACATGTATTTCATCATGAATATTCCAAACTCGAGTGTACATAAATTGTGTTTTATGGGTATTCGTTCCCTTCCCAAGCCTCGCTTTGTCGTTTTATTTCACCATTAAATGAGAAAGAAACTCTTTCAAGAAAAAGGAGGAAATGGAAGAGACTAAGTGGATCACTACCTGAAGTAACTTACAAAAATGATGGTGATTAAGTAGATTCAAGAAAATGCACAGAGTCCTTTTCTTCAATCAGTTGTTAGGTTTATTGAAATATGCAGGGAGTCTGGTCCCAGGTACAGGACAAACAGAATACTCATCATTATAATGTTTGCATTACATTAAATACCCTTCTGTATAGATGGTCCACCTCCCCTTTCTCTGACACTTAACCAATGGTCAAGGTAATTTAATTTATTGTGTGTCTGTGTGTAGGCTAGTGTGACAACCTCTGAACTCAGTGCATTCTTCACACTCCTGGAGACAAAAGGTCCATACATCTGCCTTCTGTTATCTTCTTGAGACCCCCTTTGATCCCAGTGGCATTATCTCTTTCGATCTCTCTGAAGTCTTTAGAGCCTGTGCCCCTTCTAGTCCACAGCATTGTTATCTTGTTAGCTTGCAGTCAATGTTGGGCAAGAGCTTGTAGACGCAACGTCTCTATCAATGGTTAGCAGTACACGCAATTTGAACCAAACAGTCTGTTATCTGCAATATTAGTCTCTTTTCAGAAAAGAACACCAGTATAGCTCTGCCAGTCCACATGTGTAGCAAACTGCTAATCAATTCTCGATCCATGTTTTCCAACATACCCTACTTTTAGAATATAAGATGGAGGGGTGTTACCCGCTACAACCAAGTTGCTCACGTGATCCCGAGCCCTCAGATGTCCTCTTTGCTGGTTCTGAGTAATCACATCAAGTAATGTGTTTGTATAATATATTATAGTGAAGCATGTTCCTTTCATTCTAAGTCTCTCCATTATGTGTAGGTATCTACCTTGCTTTCTCTGTTTCTATATGTAAGTGTGCTATAAGCAAAAACAAAACAAAGATACGTACAAATAATACAAAAAATGAAAAATAAACATAGAAAAATACAGTAAATACAGTTAATATCACTGTACACAGGTGTCATTTCTTATTCATGGTGGCTCCCAGTAAGTTTACAGTTTCCCATCTGTCAATGGTCCTTTCTAACTGTCGCTGTTGTTTTTTCCACCAGAAACACTGAATGCTATTCCACAGGATCAATACTATTACTAATAACAGTATTGTTAAAACAATATAATCCCAAAAAGTGTTCCCTAAGGCCTGCCATAACCATCCATATTGTTTCAATACAGTGGCTTTTAATTGTGCCAAATCAACTTTGACCTTAGCTTTGAGCAGCTTCTCTTCCGCTCTTTGTTGGGCTATTTTAACCAATTTGTGCATTTGAGAAAAAATGACCGAATATGAATCTAGATATGTGTCATCCCACCAAGCTGTAATTTGGAACTCGTCTGCTTCAGTTTCAGGTATATATATATATCCAATCTATAACTATATATATATGTATATAGTAAATATATAATCTCCATCTGAACTGGTGTTGGAGTAAAACAAAATCCTGGAGAAGCCTGACAAGTTAAATCTCCATACTTAAAATTGGTATGGTTACTCAACACACAGCACTGATATTTCCCAACATGCACTGCTTTTTTTCCACCCCTCTAATTCAGTGTTTATATTTCTATTGATTCCGGTGATTGCAGGACACCGGCAAACTACATGACTATTTGTTTCATAACAGCATGCTTCATGCACCACACCACTCCAGTTCCCTCGCTGAACTTTCCACTAGCCTTTTCCCAAACTATCGCTGTCTCATTGTGTAGTACTCCTATCGGTCTAATCTTCAAACTGTCTTTATACTGGTTATTAGGATCCGTGTATGGTATTGAGAGATAGAACCCTATGTGACCAGGTGGTTCCTTGCCGTTCTCCTTTGGCCACACTAAACTAGCTCCCAGGAGGTCAGTCTGATCAGGATGGAACATTGCCAACCTCAACCTGAGTTTCCTCCTGTGCATGTCTAGGTACCACTCCTAGCCTAATGTCCATTATTTCTTCCTTCATTGTTTTTAAAAGGTCACCCGCAAATATTCTACAATCTATCGCTTTGGTCAAATTGCGCAAGGCTCCCTCTGTTCCATCCATTAGCTCATATATAGCTGTACCCTGGAGTCTAATCCCTTGATTTACATACATTTGTCCATTCCCCAATCTTTCCATTCCTTCTCCAACAGTACTTGCTATCCAAGTTTGCCCTCTTGACATTTGATAAATATCCCAGCTGTTTGCAACAGAATTTCCTGCACCAAACCAGCCTGCTATTTCATCAAAAAGCCCCCTCTTCCTACGTTTCTCATTACCTTCATACATTTGTTCGGCTATTCGCTGTTTGTGATCTTTTATTGTACTACCTATTTCCCTTTGAAGCCAATTCTGGATATTGGTATGTTGCTCTGACCTTACAAATTTAGGTGAATCATTGTTATTTTTAACTTGCATATGTAAAATTCCATCATTCTAGAATCCAATATTCTAGCTCGACCATCTCAATCTTAAAATGCACGTAAGATTGATTACAAACTAAAACTATGACTTAAAAATGATCACTATACATTGAACAAGTACTAAAATAGCGTGTGAATGCTTAACTATCTATATGTAACACATTAGTAGGTAAGTGTTTCTTTTCTCATAGTTATAAAAAACCTTAATTATATCTTGTGATATTCTCTATACAATACCCCCACAAATATAATCATTTTGCACAACACTTCTACTGCTAACCTATTACAAATAATGTTAACATGAATTTCCCTTCATTCATTTTAGACATATACAACACTGAATCATTCAAATGTCACGTTCTTTTCAAAATGAATGTCCAGTATAGCTGACAATATTCTTCAGTAGCACAGCAGTTTTCAATGGTCTCATCCCATTCACAGCCCCTGCTGTATGATCAGTTGTTTCACCGTTGTCTCCACCTGTGTCCCAATACTTGAATCTCCATCAGAATTATTTATTTTCCAAACCTAGAAGAAAAATCAAGTGCAATATTAATTCTTTTGATAACATCTGATTTCATTTAAACCTTCAATGGGGTTATTCTCTCCTTGAATTTTCTTTATTTCATCTGGGAATGTATAGGCTATTAAAGCAGTTTGTAACAGAGAAATATAATACTCGCTTCTTAAATCCAGTGATCTGTTTAAGCCTTTGTAAGCTTATTTATTTACAAGATCTCTACTGGTGTTTAAGTGCAAAGTCTTTTTATTTTTGTCTTATCACAAAACAGCTATTTCTGAGCACATCACCCAGAATCGAAAAAACTTCAAGTTAATATCTTTTATACAATCTTTATTGATTTGCACAAGTTTGTCCATAGTTTCATATGGAACTTTCCCAATTGGCACCCTAGCCACCCCCCATTTTTTTTTTTTTTTTTTTTTCATAAGCAACATTTGTTCCCCAATTTGAAATTGTAACCCTTTAGGTAGGGGCTTAGTCCTATGCTAATTGTGCACTACTTCGATTTGTGCTTATAATTGACAAAAAAAAAACCCTGTAGGGTGATAGTATACTAACACAGACAGCCTAATGTCAACCAAAGATTTTACACTTAGTTGCTGGTCCATTTAGTATACATTATCCCTCAGTGATATCTTGTATATGTAATATTGGCTTATTCAATTTTCAATTCAATAACCCACCCTCTTGCAGCTGATAAAACAGTAGCCTATTAGGTAGTTATTTAGTCTCTCTGTGTTAGTTTATCTGCCTGTAGCAAACAGATTCCTTTCTCTGTTTTCAAGTTATAAAACCCTTTTTCAAAAACGTGTTAGTTTGATTAATATCACACCATGCATTTTCAAGAATTTACAAATAAATCTGTTAATTCTTGAAAAATAAGTTTCAAATAAATCTGTTAATTCTTGAAAAATAAGTTTCTAAAAACTTTCCATATTCAGTACTGCTGATTATCCAGTACCACCATCCACCAAGCCTACAGTCCTATACTGCACTGTAAAATCCCTTGCGCCAACATTCCTATTTCATTCTCATGTGATCTGTGGTTTCAAATATGTATTCATAGGTGATTCATAAAATTCACCCGTGTCTTAAACATAAAATTCACAAACAAACAAACAAACACTTAACTTGCTTCATGAAAATATTTTTAATAAAATATTTCAAGGTTGATTTACTTAATTAGTTTCAGATTTATTGATCTCCAAAAACATTTGTTTTCTTCCTAAGTGTTTTTTCAAGCAGTCAATGTAGCAGCAATCTCTACATTATCTCTCTCTCTCCCTCTCTGCACTTTCTTTTCTAGTTAACCCTTAGAAAAACAAAAAGCTCTGTGTATATCAATATAATCCAACACAAACTTTTTCATTGTTCCTTTGTATATTTGTGTTACTGTTTCAGTCCAAAGGTTGGCCATTCTTTTGCAGTAAAACAATTCATCAATTAACCTGGATCTCTTTCCCTTATCAAACCCTCTTATGATCGGGGCAAGACAATAAGTATTCGCTGGTTCTTAGTACGTAGTTCTAAGAAGTTACTTTATCGTTAAGCAAAATCAGAATTACTCAAACAATCATTAATAAACAACTTATTAGTACGTAGTTTTACTAAGAAGTTACTTTATCTCCACGCTTGAGCAAAATCAGAATTACTCAAACAATCATTAATAAACAACTTCTTAATTACATTTTAATGTGACCTTTTAATTTTATTTTTACAACATGTATTCCTCAAAGTTGATATAGAATTATTGCTATTAGGCTTAACTGGAACTTATTGTCTGATTGTTCCTTATTTGTACCACCTAATGTGGACAGTTAAATAAGAGGCTTATCCTATTGCTCCCTTATCATGACATATAAAACCAAACAGTACAAACAAAGACAAAACAAGTGTAACAAATCTTCTCAAAAACAAACATAAAACATAAATCTGAGTATGCCCGTACCTGTTGAGCAATACAAGTCCGTGTAACTGGTCCAATAAACTCTACTGGCACGTCACAGCACTACACGATTTACTCGTGACTTTTTTTAGGATTCCAGAGGTCCTCTTTCATATCTAAAGTCCTAATAGTCAATACACTATTAATTAAGCAGTCTTAACTAATTGTGTCCTCAATGTACATGAATTATCAAGTATCAAAAGTCCTCTTTCATACTTTACCCTTGATTCTCACTACATTCTAAAAACTGCATATAAAACAATAAACCAGTAACTACTCACCAATGTACGTGGTTATATGTTCGATCTGAAGTCCTGACTCAAAGATT